>NC_092236.1:54689934-54714934 GCF_036320965.1 Panulirus ornatus
TTTAACTGTCATCTTTTTTAGAGATAGATAGGTTTAGTTAAATGTTAAGTGGATAGAAATTCCTCTCAAAAATGACTTAGATCTTTTCAGG
This sequence comes from Panulirus ornatus, assembly GCF_036320965.1. Lineage (NCBI taxonomy): Eukaryota > Metazoa > Arthropoda > Malacostraca > Decapoda > Palinuridae > Panulirus > Panulirus ornatus. The sequence continues at coordinate 54,690,026 of NC_092236.1, forward strand.
GTGAGAATTCTCTTAAGAAATCTGTATCTAATTTTTTCAGAGGGGTGGGGCTCGGGCGTCTGTCTGTCTGTCTCTCTGTCTGTCTGCCTGTCTGCCTGTCTGTTTCTCTCTCTCCCCCCCCCCCTCTCTCTCTCTCTCTCTCTCTCTCTATCTCTCTCTCTCTCTCTCTCTCTCTCTCTCTCTCTCTATTTCTCTCTCTCTCTCTATCTATCTATCTATCTATATTTTTTGACAAGGTTAGCATCATGAAATTTTGCTGTTTCTTAACCTATGATTCGCATTGGAATATTTTTTTTCTTTGCATATAAAACTGTAAATTAGGAGATATATTCGACTCAATTTTCTTTTTCTTTTGTAAAATTCCGGTGGATTTACAGTGAAAAAAAAAATGGATTTTCACTGTTTCCTCTAAAGCCTGCGATTCTTCTTCTGTGATGTGAATTATTTGGTCTATCACATATCATAGGGTCTATTTGGTCTATCACATATCATAGGGTCTATTTGGTCTATCACATATCATAGGGTCTATTTGGTCTATCATCTATCATAGGGTCTATTTGGTCTATCATCTATCATAGGGTCTATTTGGTCTATCATCTATCATAGGGTCTATTTGGTCTATCATCTATCATAGGGTCTATTTGGTCTATCATCTATCATAGGGTCTATTTGGTCTATCATCTATCATAGGTGTCTATTTGGTCTATCATCTATCATAGGGTCTATTTGGTCTATCATCTATCATAGGGTCTATTTGGTCTATCATCTATCATAGGGTCTATTTGGTCTATCATCTATCATAGGGTCTATTTGGTCTATCATCTATCATAGGGTCTATTTGGTCTATCATCTATCATAGGTGTCTATTTGGTCTATCATCTATCATAGGGTCTATTTGGTCTATCATCTATCATAGGGCCTATTTGGTCTATCATCTATCATAGGGGTCTATTTGGTCTATCATCTATCATAGGGTCTATTTGGTCTATCATCTATCATAGGGGTCTATTTGGTCTATCATCTATCATAGGGTCTATTTGGTCTACCATCTATCATAGGTGTCTATTTGCATTCAATCCCTGTGGATTAATCTCGACCTTGTTACCTCTAACATTAGGGACTATTTGCCTTTAATCAGAGACTTTAATCTGACCCCCCCTCCGTGGCCTCCCCCTCCCCTTTCTATGTTTGCACTGCATCTGGAAATTAGATGGGAAGGGTTTATAATAGTAAAACGGAGACATTATACCGGATGTCGGTTGACGATCCGGATAACCGGATTCGTCCGGATAACAAACCATCCGAAGCTTATCCGGAAAATGTTATCTTTGCTCTGTATTTACCTAACATTATGCTTGTCTCCCTGTGTCGTACAGCAAGTCAAACGCTGACGAAGGAATTGGCGTGCGTGTGTCGTGATGAGGCAAAATATATTTCGAAAATATTACGACTAAGGTCGATGCTTCCATTTCAAAGGTGTAGAATTATCCGACTTATCAACAAGTCCAGTTTTTTTTCCCCCTTGACAGTGTAGCGTTATATGATGGGATACGCGATTTCTTATCTCCCCCAGTTCAATTGACTTGGGGGGAATGTGAGAAAGGGCTGTGTTTGAGTTGAAGAAGTGTGTGTGTGTGTGGGAGAGGGAGAGAGAGAGAGAGAGAGAGAGAGAGAGAGAGAGAGAGAGAGAGAGAGAGAGAGAGAGAGAGAGAGAGAGAGAGAGAGAGAGAGAGAGTCCACGGGGAAAATGAAACACGATAAGTTCCCGAGTGCACTTTCGTGTAGTAATCACATCATCAGGGGAGACACAAGAGAGAAATATAACAGTCAGTTGATATGCAACGAAGAGACGTAGCTAGGACGCCATTTGGTAAACATGTGATTGTCCAAGACAGACAACGAGGGTATCATAAAATTATCATGTGGACAAGAAGGTGAATTATATATATATATATATATATATATATATATATATATATATATATATATATATATATATATATATATATATATATACACACACACACACACATGCACACAACACTTGTAACAAAAAGTATTATAACGGAGGAAAAGATGATTACAGTCTTGGAATTCGTTTAAGACGCCCTTGGGCTGGAGATAATTAATTCGGAGGGAATCCAGCTCGCATTCTGCTCCTACCGTTGGCCTCGCGGGGGCCCAGAGACATTATAAATCTCTTCCATAATTAAGACGTTCCCCAGCGAGGTCTGGAGGGCAAATGAGTGTCGCGGAGTCTTATCACGAACAAATTGTCTTTGGGTAATAACGCTCATCCGGTAAAAATCTGTTTACCAATAGCGTCTTAGGTACGTCTCTTCCTTGTATATCAATTGACTGTCTTACGTCTTCTATCTCATTCTTATATCTCCCCTGACGATGTGAGTATTGCACGAAAGTGCACTTGGGAACTTGTGTTTCATTTAACTTTTGGTTTTATGCATATACTATATCACTTGAACCACCTTGACCTCTAGCAATATATATATATATATATATATATATATATATATATATATATATATATATATATATATATATATATATATATATATACATATATATATATATATATATATATATATATATATATATATATATATATATATATATATATATATATATATATATATATAGCTAGCTCGGCGTAATTGTGCAACGATGAAAGAGCTGATACATCAATATGATATTTCATCTGACGCACATCAAAATGATCATAACATTTCAGTTGCGACAAATTCGTGTGGAAAACAAATATCTGAAAGCATTTTATATTCCAGAGTATGATGCAAATATGCTATGAATTCATATGACAGCTATTTTACATAATGTTGAAACACCAAACCAGCCTCGCTCCCCTCAGATATTGACAATATAGATAACATGTATACATCAATTGTCTGTTTTCTGAGCTAATATACCACTTGCCTGATAGACGATAGATATCTAAATATCAGTTATTTTTACACTTATTTCTATGCAAATGTTTACAAGCCATATTTACAAAAGAGGGGATATTTTTCGTTATCTTATCCTCTTTTTCAACACCAATCTATAAGCAACGAGCCATATACACACACGTCACACTATACGTACAATAGGCCATACATGCATTAGTTATACACACTCTAAGCTATATACACCCACAAAGCCATATACACACGTCACACTACACCTACAACAGGCCATACATGCATCAGTTATACACACTCTAAGCTATATACATCCACAAAACCATACACATACGTCACACTATACGTACAACAGGCCATACATACATCAGTTATACAGACTCTAAGCTATATACATCCACAAAGCCATACACACACCAAGTCATACACACAAGGACGACAGCGAATGAGCCATCAGCTATCAGAACGACCGAGAACGCGTCGTTTATCCGCGAGATCGATGGAGAATGGGTCTTCATCCCGTGGGACGACAGAGAACCAGCCTTCAACAGTCAAGAACGACAGAGAACAAGTCGTTCCGCTAACCAGACATCACAGAGAACACAGGACGTCATCCAGACTAGGAACTGAGTCGAGTTGAGACCTGGCGAATATGACAGGTCATCTGCCTCAGAATATGTAATGAGAAAAATCCTTGTTTTTGTCCTAACTTTGACCCTCTCATTCTACCTTCCCGTTGGCTCTGGTTACACACACACGTCAGAGGCTACACCAGTGGTAGAACCTGGTAGCTCTGGTTACACAGAGACTACACCACTGGTAGTATACCTGGTAGTACCTGGTAGCTCTGGTTACACAGAGACTACACCACTGGTAGTATACCTGGTACCTCTAGTTAAACATATAACAAGGCTACACCAGTGGTAGTACCTGGTTTTTCTAGTTAAACACATAACAAGGCTGCACCACTGGTAGAACCTAGTCCCTCTGGTTGAGAAGCACAGTAGACAGAGGCTAACTTACCCTGGTAGACGCCCCACCCCTGGTAGATGGTGGAATATCAGTACTAATACAACAGAGAGGAAATGAAACTCTGTTAGAAAAAAAAAAAGAAAAAAACATCAGCCATTTTATGACACGTTTCAACATCACTGTCTGTTCCACCTAAAGAAAAAAAAAAGTAGTCCCCCATTGGAAGAAAAGTTCTGGAGAAAAGTCAACACCAATCTCTCTCTCTCTCTCTGTTTCTTGGGAAAACATTGTTTATTCTATTCGTCAATCGCGAGTCACATGTTTACTCCATATGATTATTCGTTCTACACGAAGACAATCGCTGTTGGTTTTCCTTTTCTAAAAAGGTATGTGAACTCAGGAGAGATTTCTGATGGTTTTTATCCTTAAAACCAAAAGGTTTTGACGAAGACAGGCCAGAGGAGGCAGCTGGAGAAGCACTGAGGGAGGCAAAACAGAAGAAGCCTCAGCCTCTCTCTCTCTCTCTCTCTCTCTCTCTCTCTCTCTCTCAATGTATCTCTTTCTCTCATCGAAACCCAACCCTCCGAAGTCAGGGTTTTTTTTGATCGCTGTTACGAATGGTAGAGGGCTGTGAAATCGCCAGGGGGAGTTTGACTGACGTCATCCATCCAGCACCTGCGTTGGACGCGCTGGCCTTCTTCATGTCGCAGCCCTCCGACCCTCTGACACGGCGCCTCCTCTCTCTCTCTCTCTCTCTCTCTCTCTCTCTCTCTCTCTCTCTCTCTCTCTCTCTTCCCTACGACAAACAGCATCACGCATCACTTCCGTCAGTCGGGAGGAGCCACGACTCTGGATATATCCCAACAACATTACGACGACCATGATTAATCTCAAAGGTTTAATGAGATATATTTGTTGTTGTTGTTGTTGTTGTTGTTGTTGTGTACCATCATCGTCGTCTTCTTAATAAGTCATCTTATTACCTGGAGGAAGATGATGCTAATACGTGTTTCCCACTCAAAGCCCAGGAGACGCAACGTGTGACTGTATATATATATATGTATATATATATGTATATATATATATATATATATATATATATATATATATATATATATATATATATATATATATATATATATATATGTATATATATATATATATATATATATATATATATATATATATATATATATATATATATATATATATATATATATATATATATATTGTCCCTGGGGATAGGGGATTAAGAATACTTCCCACGTATTCCCTGCGTGTCGTAGAAGGCGACTGAAAGTGGAGGGAGCGGGGGGCTGGAAATCCTCCCCTCTCATTTTTTTTTTTTTTTTTCCAAAAGGAGGAACAGAGGGGGCCAGGTGAGGATATTCCAAAAAAGGCCCAGTCCTCTGTACTTAACGCTACCTCGCTAGCGCGGGAAATGGCGAATAGTTTAAAAGAAGAGAAAGATATATATATATATATATATATATATATATATATATATATATATATATATATATATATATATATATATATATATATACAATATACATACATATATATACCCTCCTTCACGTAAATCATTAAATAAAAGTGATTCACATTTGAAAAGTCAAATTGTCTGAGTTTTCGAACTTACTTTTAATGATGCGTCTAAGATTCATTCTGATTGCTTTATGATACATCATTTCCTCCGACGATGAAAGCCTCATTCACGAACCTAAGTCCACGTCAAGGCCAAGTCTTAGATAAGATGTAGAGAAGTTAATGAAAGGGAAAGAGAAGAGAAAAGGGAGGAGGATTATATACGAAGTTTGAAGGAAGTGGGGGAAAAAAACCTGTTTTAAGATGTACCAAGTCATATTTATTGGGAGAGACATGAGAAGGAGTCTCATTTCCAAAGCATCGAGGTGTAGGGAAAGACACAGTAATCAAAACGGCCCACCCTTGAGTTGCCAACGGCCACACAGTAATCATGTGACGCAGCAGCTTGCCGGGTATGGCCTGGTCCAGCTAGCAGCGGGGGGAACACAGGCAGCCACCTCTCGGGAGCAAAAACCAAAGCAATACCTAAAAGAAGAGGGAAAGTGAACCAACACTGCGGCGTAGGGCAAGGGGGGTGGTCAAGTTTGAAAGGTATCCTGGGAGAGTTTATAAGTCGGACCACTTTCAACTCAACTCTGTCAAAGTAAGGATGCAGAGCTAGAACCACCCCCAGATGTGAGGGCAGTACTCTATACAAGAACGTGTACCTGGCTCACGAGGTGTACCTGGCTCACTAGATGTGCTGGTGTTAAGTCACTAACTATGAATGATGAGGGAACCAAAGTGGCTAATATCGACATGGGATCCATCAAGCCACAATCTGTGAGATGGATCAGGTGCTTTTAAGCTAAGACTCTTAAACTCTTCATCCTTCTAGATAAAGGATATCAGATACCCCTCAACTTAGGCTCCTACCACCACACCAGTCATTAAAAAGAATCACAGAACGATATGACAAACCATACCACTGTAATTCGTAATATAATCCATAATGTAATTACGAGACGAGAATAAAACAAAATCATCGATGGAGAACAGATCCCACAGTCCTTCCTTCCGTGCGTCTGTTGACAATGATCTCAGAAATACGAAGACAGACGAAAGACTTATATGCAAATATTTACTCTGGCCTCCTGACAAGGGAGGGGTTTAGCCTTAGAGCGTATGATAACGAAGGTTTACACAACGTAGAAAGAAGGGAAATTCCATTTACATGGACACGGCTGAGAGAGTCGGTGGAAGATAATGAATAAAATGTATAAATTTGCATACAACATCCACAAGGACTTGAAGATTCCCTCGTCACCAGAGCTTGTGGAGAGCAGGGAGTGTTGCCAAACACGTGTGAACCCTCAGCTATAGACGTAGTTTGACGACGGTCGAAAAATGTGTTGCCAGTAGAGGTCATGTGTTGTGACTTAAGGAGGAGAGGACAGTCGGTTGGAGGACGTCTGTGTGGAGTGTTCAGTAGTCGGCTTTTAGCCAGTTGATATACTCAAAATGATCGCTACCAGACCGCAGACGTATCACCCTTGACACTATGGCGTTAATCTAGGGTTAGAGAATATAATGACAGCTTCGAAAGGGCGTATCTAAAAACCAGCGACAGAGTTAGGGATAAGTGTGTTAGAAAAGGAGGATATTGAAAGTGCACGTGAACAGCAGTAAAGCACTGAGGTGCAACAGATGAGGGGGCGCGAAACAGGATGGTGAGGGTGTGAGTTCAGATCAGGAGGAAGTGGAGTGCTTTAGGGATCTGGGAGTGGATGTGACAGCAGGTTCAACCACGGGGACTGAAGAGAGTCACAAGGTGGAAAATGGGGTATGAGGACCTGAGCTCATGAGGGAGCGTGTAGAAGGAAAGATCAAGGGTAAAGATAGATACGGTTGGAGGTACATAATATTTCCGTTGCTGGGAGTCTTCGGCCGTGGATGTATAAGAGAGGAAGAGGGAGGATGTGCTGTAAACGGAATGTCTGAGGACGATATGTGGCGTGAGGTGGGCTGATCATGTAAGAAATGACACAGTCAGTGTGGTGGTGAACGTAGTCTGACGTTGAGACGGCCGACCAAGGTGTACTGAAATGCTCCGAACATATAGAGAGGATGAGTGAAGAGAGACTGAAAAAAAGGGATCTATGCGTCGGAGTGGAGGGAGCAACAGAGGAAGACGGAGGATGAGATGGATGAATAAAACAGTGTTTGTGGTATTGGAGCTTCAACAATTAAGAAGGTAATAGGCGTGCGTTGGACTCATTGAACAAGAGATATATGTAGAGCAACGTGTTGTTTATGAAATCAGTATGGTTTATGAAGCGATCACGGTAAAGCAGGCTGTGGGGTTTGGATGTGGATGGTAGACTGTGGTTCCTGTACATCAACACATAACAGAGGCTGGATGTGCGGGCATGAGGCCATTCTTCGTGTGTTCCTGACATAAGCTCACATTTAGGCACATAAAGATATGAAAGCAGTAAAAATGAACGATGGAAAATATACACATCAACACGTACAGGAAGATGGATCATAGCTGTTAGATATAAGACTAACGACATCAAAAATCCTGAATTCCTCAGTTTATGTGGAAAAAGGTAATACTCCGGCACCCCTCCATCAGGGGTCAATAATTGAGGTCAATCAGCAAATTGGTGACGGCTTGTGTCATCATGGCGTTGACTCAAGTGTGTCTTGATGGTGTATATATAAGGACCAGAAGCCCTTCTGTGAACACTCACATCTGAGACGCCATGACGATTACAGCTGCGTTCCTTCTGGTGTGCTGGTGGGCCGCCCTCAGCCACGCCTCCGTCGTCAGGACGCCCACGGTGGAACGGTCTTCGGCCACTGTCCATCTGGCTGGTGCTCGATCCTCGTTCGAACCCTTGGAGCTGTGGGTGGAAGCCTTCAACCAGCAACACAACCGTCCGTCTGCAGCCGGCGTCCTCTCCCCTCAGTGTGGACTTCAGGCTACAGAGGATGTCCACAGACGACCAGGGACGTGATATCATCGAGGACGTGGTCGAGGAGGCAGAGGACGGTGATCTGTACGAGGACCCAGCTACGGGCAGCGTGGTGATGGTGGACGGCAGTAGACGGGTGGAGGGCGTCATCACGCCCACACTCAGCCTCAGGGCAGCTCCTGATGGAACCCACGAGGCTGTTCGTCAGCATCCAGCAGCAGTCGTGGCCGAAGCTCTGATCGATGACTACCTGGAAGTCCCACACAACGTCACCCGCAGCGGGAAATCTTCCCGCGATGGACGAGGTGTTGTCAGCGTCTCCCCCGAAGTGTACGTCATCGTCGACAGCAAACTGTCAGCCGCTCTTGGATCCAACAAGAAGATCAAGAAATACCTCTCCATATTTTGGAATGCCGTCAACCAAAGATTTGCAACCATGACCGACCCGAAAGTCAACCTGGTTATCTCCGGCGCCCTCATGATTCGCAACTCGGCCAAAGAACCTTTCATTACAGACAACGTCCTCTCCCAGGACTACATCGACGGCACGAACACCCTCAACGCCGTCAGCGACTGGCTCTTCAAGAAGAGGAACAAACTGCCAGCTTACGACATCGCCTACTTGATGACGGGGAAAGACATGGCTGACGTAGAGTCTGGTGTCGTCAGAGACGGTTTGGCCGGTATTGCCTGGAAGGGCGCGGCGTGCGTGGTGGCTATGGGCAACAAGCGGTCCTTCAACACGGCAATGGGTGAGGACAAGGGCGCTTACTACCAGGGTGTCATGATTGCCGCCCATGAGGTAGCACACAACCTGGGTTCGCCTCACGATGGTAACGACGGAGCCGAGTCTTGCTCTTGGGACGACGGCTACATCATGAGCTACGTGTCGGGTAAAGCCAACAAGCTATTCTTCTCCTCCTGCTCACAGAAACTCATGAAGGAATACATCTTGACCTCCAGCGCCGACTGCCTGCATAAGACTGCAGTCGGTGCCAAGATTGGTCTGTCGTCTCGGCTCCCGGGCCAAATCTTCTCCATGGACGAACAGTGCCAGAAGATAACAGGCGAGAGTCAAGCTTTCGCCTCCAAGTCGGTGAGCGACGATTCTCTGTGTGTGAAGCTGGTGTGCCAGTGGAAGGAGAAGGTGGGCAACAGTGTGTGGACCTACACCAGTTCCTCTCAAAGACCTGCTGCCGAAGGATCCCCCTGCAGGGGTGGTGGTGCCTGTACCAACGGATCCTGCAAGTGAACACAACAACCATTCCTTCCTCCACACATCCTACCTTAAGCTTAAGATGACAGGGGTACCCCATGTTTACCTCATTACTAAATATTAATGTGTGGAATGAATAATATACCTCATGTTTACCTCATTACTAAATACTAATGTGTAGAATGAATAATATACCTCATGTTTACCTCATTACTGAATACTAATGTATAGATTGAATAATATACCCCATGTCTACCCCATTGATGAAGAACAATGTATAGAATGAATAATAAAGTGCAGCATGACTCTCTCGTGTATTATAGACCATAGATAATACAGACCAGACCAGTTATCAATATACTTCTGGTGGCTGGCAAATGGTAGCTAAAGTATATTCCTTAAAGTCCCTTGTTACGGCAGTGGATGGGGAAAAAGAAACAAATTACATTAATCATTTAGAAATTACACTTATTAAATAAAATGTCACTTAAAGGGGTTTCTGTCTCAGTGTTTCGAACGTAAGATGCTGTTGAATGACTTCAGGAACTTGTCACGTTGGGTGACAACTTTACCCATGAAGTAAGGCAACATCAAAAGCTCGTCATGTACGAGAAATGTCCACATCCGCGAGCAAATGGAGTTTGTCTCTACCCTTATGTGTCTGGTAAATGGCCATCTTCATTACGTCATCATTACTACACCATTTTCACTACACCATCATCACTACACCATCATCACTACACCATCATCGCTTCACATCTTCACTACATCATCATCACCCCTACACCATCATCATTACACCCTCTTCACTACACCATCTTTACGACACCATCATCACTACATCATCATCACTACACCCTTATAAGTCAGGTTTAAGGCTTCTCCGTCTATTGACGAAATATTACGAGGAAAAAGAGGGCGGTAACATACTTTAAGAAGAATGTAGCAGATCAATCACTCCTGAATCATTATGGGTCTGACTTAATGGCCGAAGACATAACTACTAACGAGGTCATTCTCTGAATGGAAGGACCACTGACCCTGATAGAACCATACAAGCACTGTAGTTCACAGTACATCCCGATATTGTTAATCTTTTATTTGTCATCTTATCTTAGGGTATTAGAAGGGAGGAAGTAAGGAAGTTGTTAACTGTTGTGCCAGGTTCCTATCGAACAACCCTTAGCGAAGGATGTAAAGCTGGGTTTGACTGTGGACCGATTGCTGTGACCAGGATTCGAACCTATGCACTGAACCATGGACGTATAAAGTATATTTGTAAGTATTTGTAAGTACATAAGAAAAGAAATTGAGGCTTTGGAAATCTAAGTGTGGCACCGAGGTGAAAATAGGATCAGGATCACTTGTTGATAATAACTCCAGATGATCATCTAACCACTAAGATAAGACGTGATGGTCAATAATTAAGGAACTTAGGCATAGTAATTACCCTGAGCAGATTTTTGCAGGGGGGGGGGGGGCACTAACACACACACACACACACACATACACACACATACACGTCCAGCTGATGTCTAAAGGATGTCGTATGTACAATAATAAGGCACACGCGAGATCTCTCCTGACAATTTTTGATTTGGGAGTATACACGTCTTGCTCCCCTGTCACACAAGATAAGATGTGTGTTATCAAATACGCTGTTGGTTCGACGCCCGCCCGCGAGGCACGAGCTGTGCTGCTCCGTGAGGCGGGCAGGATTCTGTTTTCTTTTCACAAATCATTCTAGATTTTGCTAACAAGCTGGTTGTGGGTTGTGGACTCTAGCTGGAGAGGTGGGCTCCCTGCGGAGGTGTTGGGGGGAGAGAGAGAGAGAGGCTGTGGACTCTCATGGGAGGGCGTGGACTTCCTGCAGGGGTTGTGGGGAGGAGGAAGAAGAAGACTGGGCCAGACCAGAGGGAGTGAGGCAGCAAACGTGGTGATGGAAGGAGGATCATCTGTCGTATACGAAGACCCTTGTATTGTATTGTCTTGCCCTCGGCCGTTACTGTCGTATGAGTTTGGCCTCTAATGAGTTGTCGCGTTCATTGGGTGACCGATGTGTTTGTTAATGGCTTTTCGCCAAGTGTATATATATATAAATCATTGTTACAGGTCGTTGTTAATGGCTTTCCGCCAGTGTATATATATAAATCATTGTTACAGGTCGTTGTTGAAACGCTTGGGTAACGGTGTCACTCTGTCGTTACAAGTCGTTGATGTAACACTCGTGACGGTGCCACTCTGTCGTTACAAGTCGTCCATGTAACAGCGGAAGAATGTCAAGTTGTCGTACCAAGTCGTAGACGAAACGACTGTGTAGACTGCCACTATAGTGGATATGTGAGGACGACTCGAAGCACTCTCTGTGATTACGATTCGCATTTGTTTCTCTCCCACATCATAATCTGATCCTCTAAAACACTGTCTTGTGAGGGATCAAGTCCTAATGACGTGTGAGACGCGGTACTCGTCCCTGTGTGAAGGTATGACACTCTAGGCCAGTAGTTGAGGGAGCCTCAGGGTTCGTTTGGATACCCTGAATATCTTTGAGAAATACAGAAAATCATTTTACAGGCCAGCAGGGGGACGAGCCAGCACTCCTCAGTCATCACCACTTTGCTGTAATCACACTCAAATACGTAATTTGAGGCATTTACTTCCAACCTCAGGCGTCGTGGCCCGACACCTGCCAATTTGAGGCACTTGTGTGACGAGGGAGTGTGTGAGTGCTAATGAGATAATGATGGTGTGGTTAAAGAGGTAATGGATGTTGAGGGAGACGACGCAGGTGATCATGTGAAATACCTCTGGACTTCGAGTGCCGGCCAGGTGTGGTAGTGCGTCATTGTGGACCGTGGCAACACAGTATCCTTACCACCGATAGATCGCCTTCGTCTCAATATGATGGAGAGGAATATTGCATTTATACAACACGATGCTCGTAAAGATATTGTATTCGTGGGTCACCAACATGATACACACGAAGGTGAGGTTGTTCATCAACAGCGCCTCTCTTTGATATAGTCTACGAAGGTGTCGGTGTTTATCATAGTCCTGACGGAGGCCCAGTCGAACTCGCGCTCTCTCTATTGTCTAGCCAGAGCTTTCTCCCCCGGAGAGGTACGTAGGTTTTTTCCCCCTGATGCACGCCCTTGTACCGAGAGAGAGAGAGAGAGAGAGAGAGAGAGAGAGAGAGAGAGAGAGAGAGAGAGAGAGAGAGAGAGAGAGGTTTACATCTGTCGTGAATTAAAAAAAAAAACAACAACTTTGTTTTGTCTTCTGTGTGTTTTGATGGTATCATGGTAAGTGTCGATTTTGTCCGCCCAAAAAATTTTTCAAAGAAAGAAAACGGAGACAAAGGAGGCACTTAGCTAGACTTGCACAACACGGGGAAGACGCTGGGTAATGTGTCTTGCGTCCTGAATAGTGGGCTTTTGGTAGTTGATGTGAGTGAAGGATGAATAGATGGATAGATGAATATTTTACACAGTTTTACACACACACACACACACACACACACACACACACACACACACACACACACACACAGACACTCACATACACACACACACAGACACGCACACACACACACACACACAGACACAGACACACACACACACACACACACACACACACACACACACATCTTCCTTTGGTAGGTCATGAAGGCAATCTTGGTGGCATCTTTCAACATGACCTAAGACGCATCTCCCCGTGGGGGACAAGGACGGGAGATGTTGTTGCTGAAGTGGAAACGTTCATGATATTCCTATAACACGAGGCGAGAAGGTCGGTGGGACGGGAAGGGGACAGGGAAGGGAAGAGATGGGAAGGAGAAGGGTAGGGAAGGAAATGGAAGGGAAGGGAAAGAGTAGGGAAGGGAAAGGGAAGGGAAGAAAGGGAAGGAGAAGGGTAGGGAAGGAAATGAAAGGGAAGGGAAGGGAAGGGAAAGGAAGGAAAGGGAAGGAAATGGAAGGGAAGGGAAGGGAAGGAAAAGGGAAAGGGATGGGAAGGAAATGGAAGAGAAGGGAAGGGAAAGGGATGGGAAGGAAATGGAAGGGGAAGGAAGGGAAGGAAAGAGAAAGGGATGGGAAAGGAAGGGAAAGAAAATGGAAAGGAAAGAGAAGGGAAAGGACTCAGGGCTCTGCAGAATCCTACATTCCTATGGTGAAGTGTGTGTGTGTGTGTGTGTGTGTGTGTGTGTGTGTGTGTGTGTGTGTGTGTGTGTGTGTGTGTGTTAAAAGTCTGTTATACTGATAGAAGGATCTTTTGGCTCTGGGTCGATCTATCTATCTATCTGTCTATCTGTCTATCTTCTATCTATCTGTCTATCTGTCTATCTATCTATCTGTCTATGTATCTATCTGTCTGTCTATCTATCTATCTATCTATCAATCAATTCATCTATCTGTCTATCTATCTATCTATCTATCTATCAGTCTGTTTATCAGTACATCTGTCTGTCTGCCTGTCTTTCTCTCTCCCTCTCTCCCTCTACCTATTCATCTATCTATGTCTCTATGTACGTATCTATCTATCTATCTATCTATCTATCTATCTATCTATCTATCTATCTATCTCAATAAATACCGGTCCACTTCTCACTCTCTGAGCCATGTGCTGTTATCTCAAAGAGTCACTCTCTCTCTTCTCTCTTCCTCTCCTGCCAAACTGGATTGGCATCCTCTTGGCAACAGGCGACCCGCGCAGAGAGACGACACCCCCCCAGAGAGACGACACTCCCCCAGAGAGACGACATCCCCAGAGAGACGACACCCCCAGAGAGACGACACCCCCCAGAGAGACGACACTCCCCCAGAGAGACGACATCCCCAGAGAGACGACACCCCCAGAGAGACGACACTCCCCAGAGAGACGACACTCCCCCAGAGAGACGACATCCCCCAGAGAGACGACACCTCCCAGAGAGACGACACCCCCCCCCGAGAGACGACAAACCCCCCAAAAAGAGCAATTAGTTCGTCCCCCATCTTCATTTACTAATAGGTTCTATCCCTATCCCTTTCTTATGATTAATATATCTATGAAATCGTTTAGGATCTCTATCACTATCTCTTACAATACTCACTTTATTCTCTCTCTCAAAGCATGCTTGATAGGTCTTTTCACATGTCTTCTAAACGTTCAATATTGTAATGCATAATATTCGGGTTATTGCCTGGTTTCTTGATCTTGTGGCGTTTATTTCAGCGCCGTATAGCTCTTGCGATATCTGAGGCGTGCCATTCAAACCTGGTGGTTAGTTTTATTGTCTCTGTCGTACATGGGAAGGAACGTGTCTTGCTGGTGCATAAACTGACACTCAAAACGAGCCCATGATTTCCTCTAGGCATGAACGAACAAGGGAGGAAACTCGTTCATACGTCGCGCAACCTATTAAAATCTGTCTTAAATTTACGGGTACTAATACTTTTTTCTTTTAGTGAGTCGCCTTTGATATTTGCATGGAACCTAACCGTGTTAAGTTCGCAAGCGCCTAGATGGTCATCCAACACGGGTGTAAGTTACTAGGAACTTACCTAGAATGCAGGAACGAGATGAAATATATCAGCTTCCCTCATCGGCCCGGTGACGGAGTGAAAAATTTGTCTTTGACGAAGTTAATAAGTTGAACAGATTAACTTTCTACGCCTGAGATTAATTTTCTACACCAGTTGATCCCCGGGAGATTAAAATCCACCCACCCCCCAGATGGACCGGGTCTTTACCCTGTGTTACTCGTTGTTAATATCGCGTACGTGACAGTGTAACGGTGATGGTCAGTGACATCGCCAGTGAAACAGAGGGCGACAGTGATGGTCAGTGACATCACTAGTGAAACAGAGGGCGACAGTGATGGTCAGTGACATCACTAGTGAACCAGTTGGCGACAGTGACGGTCAGTGACATCACTAGTGAAGCAGAGGGCGAAAGTGACGGTCAGTGACATCACTAGTGAAGAAGAGGGCGACAGTGACGGTCAGTGACATCACTAGTGACCCAGTGGATGACAGTGAGGAAGATAAGGGCCGAGTTACCCACGACAGTGAAGAAGATAACGAAGATGATAATGGTCAGCGATAACCAACTATATCAGTTACGAAAAAAATTGGGGTCAGTTATCGAAAACGCGACGACTCGAATGAGGGAAAAGTCTGACAGCTTTGGTTCCAGAGGCAGCCCAATCTTAGCTGATACCCCTGACGGCCCATCAGCAGATAACTGATAACTGCAACAGATAAAGACCTCAAAGGATAAATCATACCACAGTAACTATATCACTATAGATAAAGACCTTAAAGATATTACTTGCGTCTGTCAGTATAATGTCTCCATGCTCAAGACTTGGAGATCTTGACAATACTGATATGTTTATTGTATTCATCTCGTCTGACCAAAAAAAGAAGGAGAAATAACAGTGGTTCAATTGACAATACCGACATGTTTATTGTATTCATCTCGTCTGACCAAAAAAAGGAGAAATAACAGTGGCTCAGAAGAAGATTTGGCCATCAGAAAATGGATGAGTAAAAGAGTCTTCCACGCTGGAATTCCTTTCAGCATCTGTACCCTGGGGAAAAGATTGTACGAGAGTAGCAATGCGAAAGTTTTGACGAGCAAAGTCGTCAGGATTCTCTGCAGGATCCAGGCTCACCTCCACGACCGTCCTGGCATTCTCTTAAGACCTAACTCTCTCTCTCTCTCTCTCTCTCTCTCTCTCTCTCTCTCTCTCTCTCTCTCTCTCTCTCTTTCTCTCTCTGGTGTGTGGTTGATGACATGCTGTCGCTGTGCTATCCCCCAACAATGGCATATATATATATATATATATATATATATATATATATATATATATATATATATATATATATATATATATATATATATATCTATATATTTTTTTTTCTTTTTAGGGAGAATCAACTCATTCAGCGTTTCACTAGTTCCTTCTACACGTAGCTTTATGACCTACCTACACCTGTATACAGATATTCATTTATACATGCAGGCATGCATATATATACACATACATACATACATAATACATTCATACATGCCTATATCTTGTTGTAAATCATATACACATGTGAGTCAGTGATGTGAATAAACACGCTGGAAAAATAAACACACACACACACACACACACACACACACACACACACACAGAAGTTCCAAGCTTTTTCGACTGCATTTCAATCCATTTTCCAGGATGCGAGAGTCAACATGGGCGAGAGGATGTATACAGAACCAGACGACACCACAGATGAGGCAACATGGAACAGTTGATCTGAGAAACATGGAAAGGTTTTGACCAGTTTGGTAAAGTGACCCATCCCATCTACCTAGCAAAGAACATGGTTAGTTCTTGTACGTAATTCGTTGAATTATATTAAGGTACATTAAGAGGAAGTTATAAGTGAAATATAGCATTCGAGTTCAGTCATAGGGTATTTCTTAGAGCTATAGAATTTCATGTAATGGACAGCATTCTCAAAGTAAATGGGCCAATTTCACAAGCAAATATATATATATATATATATATATATATATATATATATATATATATATATATATATATATATATATATATGCACTGGGTAATTTCCCTCTCATCTATTTTTTTGTGTAATGGAATTCTTTGAACCTAGACTCGTTTCTGCAATCTGTACCTTCATTATACCATGAGAGAGAAATATAGATGATAGAGAAATATAGATGATATTTCATATCTATGGCATCCCAGTGGAAATCTTTGTAAATTTATAGAAAAAAAAAACTCGGTAATTTGGTTCCCTCTATAACTTTCAAAACGGAAGAGGAAGTCTATAATTCAAATCCCCTTTTTCGACGCTTTGATCCTAAGATCAGATGGGGGATCTGAAGTTGAAGATTTATAGAAAACTTGCCCAAATTGTGGCATCTATTCAACATTTCTCGAGCCATCACGATTCTGTCATGATCCCTAATTCTATATGGGGGATGTTTCATCAGGGCCTTAAGAAACTGCGACACTGACTTCTTAAATGGGAAAATTGATTATATTCATGGTAAGTACACATGTATGAAGTACACATTAACTTCATGCATTCTCTGTTGAAATGTGGCAATTTGAAGAAAGCAGTAGGTGACCTGATGGTCCTTGCCAAGTTAAAAAAAGGGGACGAATCACTTTCCCCTTCTGGTCAAAACCATCGCCATGTTTTATCAAATCATCTGTTCCTTGTCTCCTCAACTTTGGTGTTGGCTGGTTCTGTATACACTGTCTCGTTTATGCTGGCCTCTGTACGTATCCTTGAAGATGGCTTCAAATACGGTCGAAAGCTTAGAACTTTAGTCTTAGGAGGGGGGCGAAGGTTAGATCTTTTTGGCTCTAAGAACTCAAACCTTGTCTTCTCCTCCCACTCGTCCACCACCCTAATGTGATCGTAACCCCAGAACCCCATAGGGCCATAATTTACCCCTTCTTCCTACGATCCATATCCCCTGAATCCCCCTGTAATGAGCATAATCCTCTTACGTATCAAATGCTTCTTCCTTCCATCCTCCCCCACCCGAAAAAAAAAAAGAATGACATGATCCTCCTGGATCTCCTCTTCCAGTGTAACTGAACCCGTGTGAGTGTGGTATGGTGATACACGAGATTACTACCACAGGACTCCTGCCGAAGGGAGGGGAGAGCTGCTCTCGACCAGTAACTAGGTGGGTGGATTACAGGGTCCCTTCTGACGGAGGAGAGGCCGAGGGGAATGGAAGATCATCCACTCCTGATGGAGATATGAGAGAGCCATTGCTAATGAGGGAGGGAGGGTGAGTCGGTCTTCAACATTCCCGAGTGATGAAGAAACTTTTTTGATCCTCACCACTACTGACAGAGGGAGGACGGGACTACCTTCACTACCACTACTGATGGAGGGACGATGGGAACCTCCACTACTGACGGATGGACGATGGGAACCTCCACTACTGACGGAGGGACGATGGAAATCTCCACTACTGACGAAGGGACGTCAAGACCACCTACACCAGTACTGACGAAGGGATGATGGGAACCTCCACTACTGACGGAGGGACGATGGAAATCTCCACTACTGACGAAGGGACGTCAAGACCACCTACACCAGTACTGACGAAGGGATGATGGGAACCTCCACTACTGACGGAGGGACGGTGGGAACCTCCACTACTGACGAAGGGACGTCAAGACCTCCTACACCACTACTGATGGAGGGATGATGGGAAACTCCACTACTGACAGAGGGACGAGGGGAACCTCCACTACTGACAGAGGGACGATGGGAACCTCCACTACTGACGAAGGGACGTCAAGACCTCCTACACCACTACTGACAGAGGGATGATGGAAACCTCCACTACTGACAGAGGGACGATGGGAACCTCCACTACTGACGCAGGGACTTCAAGACCTCCACCACCACTACTGACGGAGGGATACACTTGCGCATAGAACTGAATATAGCAGGCTATTTAGAATTACCAATCATCTCATGTTCTCTAACTTTCTCTTTATCATTCTACCATTAGGTAGGTAGGTAGGCAGGAGCCCTACCACCAGCTGTCCAAAGTTATCCATCAAATTTCAATCAAGCTTCACGGAGGCATCATTAGGAATCTACAGAAAAAAGAGAGAGAGAGAGAAAGAAAATATTCGTCACAAAATTGGATGTGAAGTGTAAAACGCAAACAAAATATGAATAAAAACACACATTAAAGTAAGGGAAGACGCTAGAAGCGAAACAAATGAAACATCACGAAAGGCTAGTGTGAATTACAATCTAGATACAAAATATGGTAAGAGAAATACAGAAAATCTAACAGTTGAGGAGATGACACAGAAGAACAATCTTGATATTGATACTGATTTTGATATTAATATTAGCGTGAGCTCCCAGCTTCCACTACACACACACACACACACACACACACACACAGACACACACACACACACACACACAAACACAAACACAGACACACACACACATACACACACACACACACACAGATACACACACACACACACACACACACACATGTATACATATTTCATACATAAAAAAATGTGAAGTTCTCTTCCTCTGTCATTGCAAGAGGCCCACGGAGCTTTCTCACGTTGCAATGCTCTATTTCTGGACCCTTGCAATTTGTCCAGGTGGCTTGCTCCTCAGCCTTGCAACGCGGGGCCAGGAAATCTGGAAAAACAATTTTCGTTTTCTCTCTCAAAAAAAGAAAACGCGTTTACGTCTTAATAGGTCGTCTTGCGGTAGGTAGTGCTCCAGGAGATGATTTTGTATATATATATATATATATATATATATATATATATATATATATATATATATATATATATATATATATATATATATATATATATGCCTCGTCATGTATCTGTCAACGACCAGTTGGCCAATTACCGGATGCTGAACAATCAGGAAATCATCTCTGATCCTCATTAGTGGGGGGGGGGGGGGACCAGGGATGATGATGAGGACGGTCCTGTGAGAGAGAGAGAGAGAGAGAGAGAGAGAGAGAGAGAGAGAGAGAGAGAGAGAGAGAGAGAGAGACAGGTATGTAACAACATGGGGGTAAAGCCCCTCTCGCCTCTCACCCTGAGCAAACCCTTAACAAAAGATCTATGACCCATAACGCCCCTGTACACAAGGTCCATAGTCAGTCGTAAACCATCCTGCAGAGTACACAAGCCCTTGGTGCTGAGGAGCCCCCCCCCCCCCCCCCCCCCACCCCACCCATCCCCTCCCGTCATCTCCTCCTATACCCCAACCCACCTCCCTCCTCCCTTTTCACCCTCCCTCCCCCACCTAACCTTCCCCCAACCTTACCTTACCCTCCCCTACCCAAGCCATTCACCAGGGAGTCATTAACACATTCCTCCCCACCCACAGCACTGTAGAGAGAGAGAGAGAGAGAGAGAGAGAGAGAGAGAGAGAGAGAGAGAGAGAGAGAGAGAGATAGAGACAGAGAGTCCACCTATCTATCCACCCTAGCCATTAGGGTGACTAGCCAGGCTAGGTGACACAGGTGTGTAAGCCAGCTAAAGCCAGTCAGGTGTATATAAGCCAGCCGTTACTAGCCAGGGGTGTGTGAGCCAATTACTGCCAGTCAGGTGTGTGAACCAGGCACTAACTACATCTTAACTACCGTCAGTCAGCGGGAGGGACATTAAACGAGCCAGCACCTCCCTCTCACCACAGGCCCGGGAGAGTTGTGTGTGTGATGATTGGGTGGTGGGAGAGGGCTGTGTGGGAGAGGCTGGTGAGTGTGTGTGTGTGTGTGTTGGGTGGGAGAGGGCGAAAGGTGTAGGGGGTGGGGAAGAGGTTGAAGACTATACATATATAAAAAAGAGAGGTCCAGGGGTATATATATATATATATATATATATATATATATATATATATATATATATATATATATATATATATATATATATATATATATTTCATACTATTCGTCATTTCCCGCGTCAGCGAGGTAGCGTTAAGAACAGAGGACTGGGCCTTTGAGGGAATATCCTCACTTGGCCCCCTTCTCTGTTCCTTCTTTTGGAAAATTAAGAAAAAAAAGAGAGGGGAGGATTTCCAGCCCTCTGCTCCCTTCCCTTTTGGTCGCCTTCTACGACACACACACACAAACGCAGGTCATACATATATATGGAGGCATATGTATGAAATGTGAGAGAGATCAAGGGGTACATATGGAGCTGGGAGACTATCTACGAGGCTTTTAAAGATACCTTAGATAAAGATACCTCAGAAGATAAGGCTCTGTTGCTCTTCCAACCATACAAAGTTACTTTGAGAATTTACATGAAGGTGTTTACCCTCTACTGAGAACAAAAGACACGAAGCTTCACGCAAGATCTCATGTCAATCAGTGAAGCAACTCCCTCTTCCTTGGTTCACTGTACTGTATCACTGGCGTAGTCTGGAGAATCCAGTACCAAGTTGAGGAATTGGATTCTCCAAGAGCTCACTAAAGACGTTCTGTAAAGGAGTTCAGAAACTTTGTCTCACTAACTTGTTTCTCTGTTCATCTCTCTTCAGCCTGCACAGCCCTGGTGTCTCGTATTTTTAAAGTTGGTGAAGTTCGTTTTAGTATTATGATTTTAGTTTCCCATACGTTTCAGTTTTCTGTATGTATCATTTACTTGGTGTTTTGATTATCTGGTGTTTCATTTACCTGGTGTTTTGATTATCTGGTGTTTCATTTACCTGGTGTTTTGATTATCTGGTGTTTTATCTACTTGGTGTTTTGATTATCTGGTGTTTCATTTACATGGTGTTTTAATTATCTGGTGTTTCATTTACCTGGTGTTTCAATTATCTGGTGTTTCATTTACCTGGTGTTTTAATTATCTGCTGTTTCATTTACCTATTGTTTTAATTATCTGGTGTTTCATTTACCTGGTGTTTTAATTATCTGGTGTTTCATTTGCCTGGTGTTTTAATAATCCGGTGTTTCATTTATTTTGCGTTTTGATTACCTGGTGTCTCATTTACCTGGTGTTTTAATTATCTGGTGTTCATTTACCTGGTGTTTTGATTATCTAATGTTTCATTTACCTGGTGTTTTAATTATCTGGTGTTCATTTACCTGGTGTTTTGATTATCTGGTGTTTCATTTACCTGGTGTTTTGATTATCTGGTGTTTCATTTACCTGGTGTTTTGATTATCTAATGTTTCATTTACCTGGTGTTTTGATTATCTGGTGTTTCATTTACCTGGTGTTTTGATTATCTGGTGTTTCATTTACCTGGTGTTTTGATTATCTAATGTTTCATTTACCTGGTGTTTTGATTATCTAATGTTTCATTTACCTGGTGTTTCAATTATCTGGTGTTTCATTTACCTGGTGTTTTGATTATCTGGTGTTTCATTTACCTGGTGTTTTAATTATCTGGTGTTCATTTACCTGGTGTTTTAATTATCTGGTGTTCATTTACCTGGTGTTTTGATTATCTAATGTTTCATTTACCTGGTGTTTTAATTATCTGGTGTTCATTTACCTGGTGTTTCAGTGACCTGGTGTTTTAATTATCTGGTGTTCATTTACCTGGTGTTTTAATTATCTGGTGTTCATTTACCTGGTGTTTTAATTATCTGGTGTTCATTTACCTGGTGTTTTAATTATCTGGTGTTCATTTACCTGGTGTTTTGATTATCTGGTGTTTCATTTACCTGGTGTTTCAATTATCTGGTGTTTCATTTACCTGGTGTTTTAATTATCTGGTGTTTCATTACCTGGTGTTTTGATTATCTGGTGTTTCATTTACCTGGTGTTTTGATTATCTAATGTTTCATTTACCTGGTGTTTTGATTATCTAATGTTTCATTTACCTGGTGTTTTGATTATCTAATGTTTCATTTACCTGGTGTTTTGATTATCTAATGTTTCATTTACCTGGTGTTTCAGTGACCTGGTGTTTTAATTATCTGGTGTTCATTTACCTGGTGTTTTAATTATCTGGTGTTCATTTACCTGGTGTTTTGATTATCTAATGTTTCATTTACCTGGTGTTTTGATTATCTGGTGTTTCATTTACCTGGTGTTTTGATTATCTAATGTTTCATTTACCTGGTGTTTCAGTGACCTGGTGTTTTAATTATCTGGTGTTTCATTTACCTGGTGTTTTAATTATCTGGTGTTCATTTACCTGGTGTTTTAATTATCTGGTGTTCATTTACCTGGTGTTTTGATTATCTAATGTTTCATTTACCTGGTGTTTCAATTATCTGGTGTTTCATTACCTGGTGTTTTGATTATCTAATGTTTCATTTACCTGGTGTTTTGATTATCTAATGTTTCATTTACCTGGTGTTTTGATTATCTAATGTTTCATTTACCTGGTGTTTTGATTATCTAATGTTTCATTTACCTGGTGTTTTGATTATCTAATGTTTCATTTACCTGGTGTTTTAATTATCTGGTGTTTCATTTACCTGGTGTTTTGATTATCTAATGTTTCATTTACCTGGTGTTTTGATTATCTAATGTTTCATTTACCTGGTGTTTTGATTATCTGGTGTTTCATTTACCTGGTGTTTTAATTATCTGGTGTTTCATTACCTGGTGTTTTAATTATCTGGTGTTTCATTTACCTGGTGTTTTGATTATCTAATGTTTCATTTACCTGGTGTTTTGATTATCTAATGTTTCATTTACCTGGTGTTTTGATTATCTAATGTTTCATTTACCTGGTGTTTTGATTATCTAATGTTTCATTTACCTGGTGTTTTAATTATCTGGTGTTTCATTTACCTGGTGTTTTGATTATCTAATGTTTCATTTACCTGGTGTTTTAATTATCTGGTGTTTCATTTACCTGGTGTTTTGATTATCTAATGTTTCATTTACCTGGTGTTTTAATTATCTGGTGTTCATTTACCTGGTGTTTTGATTATCTAATGTTTCATTTACCTGGTGTTTTGATTATCTAATGTTTCATTTACCTGGTGTTTTAATTATCTGGTGTTTCATTTACCTGGTGTTTTGATTATCTAATGTTTCATTTACCTGGTGTTTTGATTATCTAATGTTTCATTTACCTGGTGTTTTGATTATCTAATGTTTCATTTACCTGGTGTTTTGATTATCTAATGTTTCATTTACCTGGTGTTTCAATTATCTGGTGTTTCATTACCTGGTGTTTTGATTATCTAATGTTTCATTTACCTGGTGTTTTAATTATCTGGTGTTCATTTACCTGGTGTTTTAATTATCTGGTGTTCATTTACCTGGTGTTTTGATTATCTGGTGTTTCATTTACCTGGTGTTTCAATTATCTGGTGTTTCATTTACCTGGTGTTTTAATTATCTGGTGTTCATTTACCTGGTGTTTTGATTATCTGGTGTTTCATTTACCTGGTGTTTTGATTATCTGGTGTTTCATTTACCTGGTGTTTCAGTGACCTGGTGTTTTAATTATCTGGTGTTCATTTACCTGGTGTTTTAATTATCTGGTGTTCATTTACCTGGTGTTTTGATTATCTAATGTTTCATTTACCTGGTGTTTTGATTATCTAATGTTTCATTTACCTGGTGTTTTGATTATCTAATGTTTCATTTACCTGGTGTTTTAATTATCTGGTGTTCATTTACCTGGTGTTTTAATTATCTGGTGTTCATTTACCTGGTGTTTTGATTATCTGGTGTTTCAATTATCTGGTGTTTCATTTACCTGGTGTTTTGATTATCTAATGTTTCATTTACCTGGTGTTTTGATTATCTAATGTTTCATTTACCTGGTGT
>NC_092236.1:54719934-54734934 GCF_036320965.1 Panulirus ornatus
ATTTTTGAGCACGACGGTACGACCCTTGAGCACGACGGTACGATCCTTGAGCACGACGGTACGACCCTTGAGCACGAGGGTGTGGCCCTTGAGCACGATGGTACGACCCTTGAGCACGATGGTACGACCCTTGAGCACGAGGGTACGACCCTTGAACACGATGGTACGACCCTTGAGCGCGACGGTACGATTTTTGAGCACGACGGTACGATCCTTGAGCACGACGGTACGATCCTTGAGCACGAGGGTGTGGCCCTTGAGCACGATGGTACGACCCTTGAGAGCGACGGTACGACCCTTGAGCACGAGGGTACGACCCTTGAACACGATGGTACGACCCTTGAACACGATGGTACGACCCTTGAGCACGATGGTACGACCCTTGAGCGCGACGGTACGATTTTTGAGCACGACGGTACGACCCTTGAGCACGACGGTACGACCCTTGAGCACGATGGTACGACCCTTGAGAGCGACGGTACGACCCTTGAGCACGATGGTACGACCCTTGAGCACGACGGTACGATTTTTGAGCACGACGGTACGACCCTTGAGCACGATGGTACGACCCTTGAGCGCGACGGTACGATTTTTGAGCACGACGGTACGACCCTTGAGAGCGACGGTACGACCCTTGAGCACGAGGGTACGACCCTTGAACACGATGGTACGACCCTTGAACACGATGGTACGACCCTTGAGAGCGACGGTACGACCCTTGAGCGCGACGGTACGATTTTTGAGCACGACGGTACGATTTTTGAGCACGACGGTACGATTTTTGAGCACGACGGTACGATTTTTGAGCACGACGGTACGACCCTTGAGCGCGACGGTACGATTTTTGAGCACGACGGTACGACCCTTGAGCACGATGGTACGACCCTTGAGCACGAGGGTGTGACGGTACGATCCTTGAGCACGAGGGTACGACCCTTGAACACGATGGTACGACCCTTGAGCACGACGGTACGATTTTTGAGCACGACGGTACGATTTTTGAGCACGACGGTACGACCCTTGAGCACGAGGGTACGACCCTTGAACACGATGGTACGACCCTTGAACACGATGGTACGACCCTTGAGCACGACGGTACGACCCTTGAGAGCGACGGTACGACCCTTGAGAGCGACGGTACGACCCTTGAGCACGATGGTACGACCCTTGAACACGATGGTACGACCCTTGAGCACGAGGGTACGACCCTTGAACACGATGGTACGACCCTTGAGCACGACGGTACGACCCTTCAGCACGAGGGTACGACCCTTGAACACGAGGGTACGACCCTTCAGCACGATGGTACGACCCTTGAACACGAGGGTACAACCCTTCAGCACGATGGTACGACCCTTGAACACGATGGTACGACCCTTCAGCACGAAGGTACGACCCTTGAACACGATGGTACGACCCTTGAGCACGATGTACGACCCTTGAGCGCGACGGTACGATTTTTGAGCACGACGGTACGACCCTTGAGCACGAGGGTGTGGCCCTTGAGCACGATGGTACGACCCTTGAACACGATGGTACGACCCTTGAACACGATGGTACGACCCTTGAGAGCGACGGTACGACCCTTGAGCACGATGGTACGACCCTTGAACACGATGGTACGACCCTTGAACACGATGGTACGACCCTTGAACACGATGGTACGATCATTGAGCACGAGGGTGTGGCCCTTGAGCACGATGGTACGACCCTTGAGCACGACGGTACGACCCTTGAGAGCGACGGTACGACCCTTGAGCACGACGGTACGATCCTTGAGCACGACGGTACGACCCTTGAGCACGAGGGTGTGACGGTACGATCCTTGAGCACGAGGGTGTGACGGTACGATCCTTGAGCACGACGGTACGATTTTTGAGCACGACGGTACGATTTTTGAGCACGACGGTACGATTTTTGAGCACGACGGTACGATTTTTGAGCACGACGGTACGACCCTTGAGCACGACGGTACGATTTTTGAGCACGACGGTACGATTTTTGAGCACGACGGTACGATTTTTGAGCACGACGGTACGATTTTTGAGCACGACGGTACGACCCTTGAGCACGAGGGTGTGACGGTACGATCCTTGAGCACGAGGGTGTGACGGTACGATCCTTGAGCACGACGGTACGATTTTTGAGCACGACGGTACGACCCTTGAGCACGAGGGTGTGACGGTACGATCCTTGAGCACGAGGGTGTGGCCCTTGAGCACGATGGTACGACCCTTGAGCACGAGGGTGTGGCCCTTGAGCACGATGTACGACCCTTGAGCACGAGGGTGTGACGGTACGATCCTTGAGCACGACGGTACGACCCTTGAGCACGAGGGTGTGGCCCTTGAGCACGATGGTACGACCCTTGAACACGATGGTACGACCCTTGAACACGATGGTACGACCCTTGAACACGATGGTACGACCCTTGAACACGATGGTACGACCCTTGAACACGATGGTACGACCCTTGAGCACGACGGTACGATCCTTGAGCACGACGGTACGACCCTTGAGCACGACGGTACGATTTTTGAGCACGACGGTACGACCCTTGAGCACGATGTACGACCCTTGAGCACGAGGGTGTGGCCCTTGAGCACGATGGTACGACCCTTGAGCACGATGGTACGACCCTTGAGCACGAGGGTGTGGCCCTTGAGCACGATGGTACGACCCTTGAGAGCGACGGTACGACCCTTGAGCGCGACGGTACGATTTTTGAGCACGACGGTACGATCCTTGAGCACGAGGGTGTGGCCCTTGAGCACGATGGTACGACCCTTGAGAGCGACGGTACGACCCTTGAGCGCGACGGTACGATTTTTGAGCACGACGGTACGACCCTTGAGCACGAGGGTGTGGCCCTTGAGCACGATGGTACGACCCTTGAGCGCGACGGTACGATTTTTGAGCACGACGGTACGACCCTTGAGCGCGACGGTACGATTTTTGAGCACGACGGTACGATCCTTGAGCACGAGGGTGTGACGGTACGATCCTTGAGCACGAGGGTGTGGCCCTTGAGCACGATGGTACGACCCTTGAGCACGAGGGTGTGGCCCTTGAGCACGATGGTACGACCCTTGAGCACGACGGTACGATCCTTGAGCACGAGGGTGTGACGGTACGATCCTTGAGCACGAGGGTGTGACGGTACGATCCTTGAGCACGACGGTACGATTTTTGAGCACGACGGTACGATCCTTGAGCACGACGGTACGATTTTTGAGCACGACGGTACGATCCTTGAGCACGAGGGTCATATCGTCCTTGCGTTCGAGGGTCATATCGTCCTTGTGTTCGAGGGTCGTATCGTCCTTGTGTTCGAGGGTCGTATCGTTCTTGTGCTCGAGGGTCATATCGTCCTTGTGTTCGAGGGTCGTATCGTCCTTGTGTTCGAGGGTCATATCGTCCTTGTGTTCGAGGGTCATATCGTCCTTGTGTTCGAGGGTCGTATCGTCCTTGTGTTCGAGGGTCATATCGTCCTTGTGTTCGAGGGTCATATCGTCCTTGTGTTCGAGGGTCGTATCGCCGTGCACTGTAGGGCAAGAAGACGACCAGTTTCTGTTTGAGTCTTGGAGTAATGAACCAATGGTCTCGAAGTCTCATTTTCCATCTAGATGTTTCGAACTTTTCCTGATCGATTAAACACGAAGCATATCATCACACGAAGGATATCAGGAGATATCGTGATTCATCAAGGTATATCGTTCCCAGATCCTTAAAATTTAAGGATAGATCAAACAACGACCCATCATAACCCCAAAAGGCGTCGTAACGAACACCTCACGCTTAAGATTCGAGGCGTCGTGTTTAAGATTCGAGGCGTCGTGCGGGCTCAAGGATCGAAGCTTCGTGCTCAAGGGTCGAAGCTTCGTGCTCAAGGGTCGTAATGTCAAACTCAAGAGAACACCACCTTGAAGAACAGGATTCCCTCGCTCGCCAATATTGCCTGGGCGCACCAGCTATGTCCCCCGTCTACCCCTGGCAGGCCCCAAGATAAGAAAATGAACTTCATGAAGTTATCCTGCGTTCGTGTAGAACTTAACCCAAACTCCAACATGCCGGGGCAACCTCTGTTATACTATCTGTTATAATATCTGTTATAATATCTGTTATAATATCTGTTATAATATCTGTTATAATATCTGTTATAATATCTGTTATAATATCTGTTATAATATCTGTTATAATATCTGTTATAATATCTGTTATAATATCTGTTATAATATCTGTTATAATATCTGTTATAATATCTGTTATAATATCTGTTATAATATCTGTTATAATATCTGTTATAATATCTGTTATAATATCTGTTATAATATCTGTTATAATATCTGTTATAATATCTGTTATAATATCTGTTATAATATCTGTTATAATATCTGTTATAATATCTGTTATAATATCTGTTATAATATCTGTTATAATATCTGTTATAATATCTGTTATAATATCTGTTATAATATCTGTTATAATATCTGTTATAATATCTGTTATAATATCTGTTATAATATCTGTTATAATATCTGTTATAATATCTGTTATAATATCTGTTATAATATCTGTTATAATATCTGTTATAATATCTGTTATAATATCTGTTATAATATCTGTTATAATATCTGTTATAATATCTGTTATAATATCTGTTATAATATCTGTTATAATATCTGTTATAATATCTGTTATAATATCTGTTATAATATCTGTTATAATATCTGTTATAATATCTGTTATAATATCTGTTATAATATCTGTTATAATATCTGTTATAATATCTGTTATAATATCTGTTATAATATCTGTTATAATATCTGTTATAATATCTGTTATAATATCTGTTATAATATCTGTTATAATATCTGTTATAATATCTGTTATAATATCTGTTATAATATCTGTTATAATATCTGTTATAATATCTGTTATAATATCTGTTATAATATCTGTTATAATATCTGTTATAATATCTGTTATAATATCTGTTATAATATCTGTTATAATATCTGTTATAATATCTGTTATAATATCTGTTATAATATCTGTTATAATATCTGTTATAATATCTGTTATAAT
Organism: Panulirus ornatus; assembly: GCF_036320965.1. NCBI lineage: Eukaryota > Metazoa > Arthropoda > Malacostraca > Decapoda > Palinuridae > Panulirus > Panulirus ornatus. The sequence continues at coordinate 54,725,023 of NC_092236.1, forward strand.
ATCTGTTATAATATCTGTTATAATATCTGTTATAATATCTGTTATAATATCTGTTATAATATCTGTTATAATATCTGTTATAATATCTGTTATAATATCTGTTATAATATCTGTTATAATATCTGTTATAATATCTGTTATAATATCTGTTATAATATCTGTTATAATATCTGTTATAATATCTGTTATAATATCTGTTATAATATCTGTTATAATATCTGTTATAATATCTGTTATAATATCTGTTATAATATCTGTTATAATATCTGTTATAATATCTGTTATAATATCTGTTATAATATCTGTTATAATATCTGTTATAATATCTGTTATAATATCTGTTATAATATCTGTTATAATATCTGTTATAATATCTGTTATAATATCTGTTATAATATCTGTTATAATATCTGTTATAATATCTGTTATAATATCTGTTATAATATCTGTTATAATATCTGTTATAATATCTGTTATAATATCTGTTATAATATCTGTTATAATATCTGTTATAATATCTGTTATAATATCTGTTATAATATCTGTTATAATATCTGTTATAATATCTGTTATAATATCTGTTATAATATCTGTTATAATATCTGTTATAATATCTGTTATAATATCTGTTATAATATCTGTTATAATATCTGTTATAATATCTGTTATAATATCTGTTATAATATCTGTTATAATATCTGTTATAATATCTGTTATAATATCTGTTATAATATCTGTTATAATATCTGTTATAATATCTGTTATAATATCTGTTATAATATCTGTTATAATATCTGTTATAATATCTGTTATAATATCTGTTATAATATCTGTTATAATATCTGTTATAATATCTGTTATAATATCTGTTATAATATCTGTTATAATATCTGTTATAATATCTGTTATAATATCTGTTATAATATCTGTTATAATATCTGTTATAATATCTGTTATAATATCTGTTATAATATCTGTTATAATATCTGTTATAATATCTGTTATAATATCTGTTATAATATCTGTTATAATATCTGTTATAATATCTGTTATAATATCTGTTATAATATCTGTTATAATATCTGTTATAATATCTGTTATAATATCTGTTATAATATCTGTTATAATATCTGTTATAATATCTGTTATAATATCTGTTATAATATCTGTTATAATATCTGTTATAATATCTGTTATAATATCTGTTATAATATCTGTTATAATATCTGTTATAATATCTGTTATAATATCTGTTATAATATCTGTTATAATATCTGTTATAATATCTGTTATAATATCTGTTATAATATCTGTTATAATATCTGTTATAATATCTGTTATAATATCTGTTATAATATCTGTTATAATATCTGTTATAATATCTGTTATAATATCTGTTATAATATCTGTTATAATATCTGTTATAATATCTGTTATAATATCTGTTATAATATCTGTTATAATATCTGTTATAATATCTGTTATAATATCTGTTATAATATCTGTTATAATATCTGTTATAATATCTGTTATAATATCTGTTATAATATCTGTTATAATATCTGTTATAATATCTGTTATAATATCTGTTATAATATCTGTTATAATATCTGTTATAATATCTGTTATAATATCTGTTATAATATCTGTTATAATATCTGTTATAATATCTGTTATAATATCTGTTATAATATCTGTTATAATATCTGTTATAATATCTGTTATAATATCTGTTATAATATCTGTTATAATATCTGTTATAATATCTGTTATAATATCTGTTATAATATCTGTTATAATATCTGTTATAATATCTGTTATAATATCTGTTATAATATCTGTTATAATATCTGTTATAATATCTGTTATAATATCTGTTATAATATCTGTTATAATATCTGTTATAATATCTGTTATAATATCTGTTATAATATCTGTTATAATATCTGTTATAATATCTGTTATAATATCTGTTATAATATCTGTTATAATATCTGTTATAATATCTGTTATAATATCTGTTATAATATCTGTTATAATATCTGTTATAATATCTGTTATAATATCTGTTATAATATCTGTTATAATATCTGTTATAATATCTGTTATAATATCTGTTATAATATCTGTTATAATATCTGTTATAATATCTGTTATAATATCTGTTATAATATCTGTTATAATATCTGTTATAATATCTGTTATAATATCTGTTATAATATCTGTTATAATATCTGTTATAATATCTGTTATAATATCTGTTATAATATCTGTTATAATATCTGTTATAATATCTGTTATAATATCTGTTATAATATCTGTTATAATATCTGTTATAATATCTGTTATAATATCTGTTATAATATCTGTTATAATATCTGTTATAATATCTGTTATAATATCTGTTATAATATCTGTTATAATATCTGTTATAATATCTGTTATAATATCTGTTATAATATCTGTTATAATATCTGTTATAATATCTGTTATAATATCTGTTATAATATCTGTTATAATATCTGTTATAATATCTGTTATAATATCTGTTATAATATCTGTTATAATATCTGTTATAATATCTGTTATAATATCTGTTATAATATCTGTTATAATATCTGTTATAATATCTGTTATAATATCTGTTATAATATCTGTTATAATATCTGTTATAATATCTGTTATAATATCTGTTATAATATCTGTTATAATATCTGTTATAATATCTGTTATAATATCTGTTATAATATCTGTTATAATATCTGTTATAATATCTGTTATAATATCTGTTATAATATCTGTTATAATATCTGTTATAATATCTGTTATAATATCTGTTATAATATCTGTTATAATATCTGTTATAATATCTGTTATAATATCTGTTATAATATCTGTTATAATATCTGTTATAATATCTGTTATAATATCTGTTATAATATCTGTTATAATATCTGTTATAATATCTGTTATAATATCTGTTATAATATCTGTTATAATATCTGTTATAATATCTGTTATAATATCTGTTATAATATCTGTTATAATATCTGTTATAATATCTGTTATAATATCTGTTATAATATCTGTTATAATATCTGTTATAATATCTGTTATAATATCTGTTATAATATCTGTTATAATATCTGTTATAATATCTGTTATAATATCTGTTATAATATCTGTTATAATATCTGTTATAATATCTGTTATAATATCTGTTATAATATCTGTTATAATATCTGTTATAATATCTGTTATAATATCTGTTATAATATCTGTTATAATATCTGTTATAATATCTGTTATAATATCTGTTATAATATCTGTTATAATATCTGTTATAATATCTGTTATAATATCTGTTATAATATCTGTTATAATATCTGTTATAATATCTGTTATAATATCTGTTATAATATCTGTTATAATATCTGTTATAATATCTGTTATAATATCTGTTATAATATCTGTTATAATATCTGTTATAATATCTGTTATAATATCTGTTATAATATCTGTTATAATATCTGTTATAATATCTGTTATAATATCTGTTATAATATCTGTTATAATATCTGTTATAATATCTGTTATAATATCTGTTATAATATCTGTTATAATATCTGTTATAATATCTGTTATAATATCTGTTATAATATCTGTTATAATATCTGTTATAATATCTGTTATAATATCTGTTATAATATCTGTTATAATATCTGTTATAATATCTGTTATAATATCTGTTATAATATCTGTTATAATATCTGTTATAATATCTGTTATAATATCTGTTATAATATCTGTTATAATATCTGTTATAATATCTGTTATAATATCTGTTATAATATCTGTTATAATATCTGTTATAATATCTGTTATAATATCTGTTATAATATCTGTTATAATATCTGTTATAATATCTGTTATAATATCTGTTATAATATCTGTTATAATATCTGTTATAATATCTGTTATAATATCTGTTATAATATCTGTTATAATATCTGTTATAATATCTGTTATAATATCTGTTATAATATCTGTTATAATATCTGTTATAATATCTGTTATAATATCTGTTATAATATCTGTTATAATATCTGTTATAATATCTGTTATAATATCTGTTATAATATCTGTTATAATATCTGTTATAATATCTGTTATAATATCTGTTATAATATCTGTTATAATATCTGTTATAATATCTGTTATAATATCTGTTATAATATCTGTTATAATATCTGTTATAATATCTGTTATAATATCTGTTATAATATCTGTTATAATATCTGTTATAATATCTGTTATAATATCTGTTATAATATCTGTTATAATATCTGTTATAATATCTGTTATAATATCTGTTATAATATCTGTTATAATATCTGTTATAATATCTGTTATAATATCTGTTATAATATCTGTTATAATATCTGTTATAATATCTGTTATAATATCTGTTATAATATCTGTTATAATATCTGTTATAATATCTGTTATAATATCTGTTATAATATCTGTTATAATATCTGTTATAATATCTGTTATAATATCTGTTATAATATCTGTTATAATATCTGTTATAATATCTGTTATAATATCTGTTATAATATCTGTTATAATATCTGTTATAATATCTGTTATAATATCTGTTATAATATCTGTTATAATATCTGTTATAATATCTGTTATAATATCTGTTATAATATCTGTTATAATATCTGTTATAATATCTGTTATAATATCTGTTATAATATCTGTTATAATATCTGTTATAATATCTGTTATAATATCTGTTATAATATCTGTTATAATATCTGTTATAATATCTGTTATAATATCTGTTATAATATCTGTTATAATATCTGTTATAATATCTGTTATAATATCTGTTATAATATCTGTTATAATATCTGTTATAATATCTGTTATAATATCTGTTATAATATCTGTTATAATATCTCAGATGGACGAACAATAACAGGCTGTTTCAGATGAGGATAGAGTGCACGATGTGTGTTCCAGAGAACGAGAGAGTGCATGATATATATCACAGATGAGGAGAGAGAGTGCATGTGATATGTCTCAGTTGAGGATGGAGTGCATGGTGTGTTTAAGATGAGGATAAAATGAATACTGTGTTGTTTCAGATAAGGATAAGAGTGCACACTATGTGTTCCAGCTGAGGATACAGTACATACTGTGTGTTTCTGATGAGAATAGAGTACATGCCAAGAGTTTCAGATGAAGGATAGAGTACACGTTACGTGTTTCAGATGAATTAAACTAGGCATGGGGACGTGGCATATGCATGCTAGAGACTCTGAACGGAAATAGATTTCAAGTAGGAATTACACAAAAGAGAAAAGAATAGCCGGTGGAGGTAGGTGACGAGAGAGAGAGAGAGAGAGAGAGAGAGAGAGAGAGAGAGAGAGAGAGAGAGAGAGAGAGAGAGAGAGAGAGAGAGAGAGAGATTCGACTGAAATTATCAATCAAAACACAATCCTCTGGTGTCAAGTGAGGTTCACATCGACCCAGGCTCAGGGTAGATTTAAATCTCTTATTGGAGACGAATTGTCTACGTCATGCAAATCCTCTGGGAAGGAGGCACTGAATGCCAGAGGAAGTCCCTTGAAAACATGATAGAACGGAATGAAATATTTCGTGAACAACGCGAAACACTAATTGAATCATTGGACGTCGGTCGATACGAATTCCGACGTGATATAATGTAATCATGATATCTGGGAAATACCTGAATATGATATTTCCTTTGACGATTTCCTTAAGGATTATTAAAAGAAGTGAAGAAAACGTGAGAACTACAGAGTTCGATTAGCAGCGTGTTCAAAGCCTCTCCTTGAAGCATCTCGTTTCAATGGGGTCGAGACTATATGTGATCTCAAGGAGCTCAAGCCTCTCACTGAACCATCCGGTTTCGAGAGTTCGGAGCCTCTCACTGAACCATTCGGTTTCGAGGGTTCGGATCCTCTCACTGAACCATCCGGTTTCGAGGTTCCCTGAGAGAAAATGAGCTTCGTTAGATTGTCAGTCCAAAAGGAAAGTCGCTAAAGATCATCAAATGCTCCAGATATATTTTCCGCAGATGTTTAGTTGTGATCGAATCTACTAAACACCTGTAGCAGATGTTTAGTAGATAGAACAATAAGGCCTTCCATCAGAAGGGGATAGTATACCACACACCTCATGTGGGAAAAAACCTTTCCATGTAACGTATACCTTTTTCGTAACGATATCTCTTCCAGTACGAACAAGTCTGAGTGTTGAGATATGTATATATACAATACTACCAGTACAAAGGTGTGAAATACCATCACATTAAAAGCAGGAAGTATGTAATACTTGGGAAGGCATTATAATTCTAAGTGGAAGAGCAACACGTAAGGCGAGGTCGCTAAGGTGGGGGCTGCACCGCCACAGCCACCAGCCACCACCCTCCTTCTTGCTTCACAGATGAGACAAATTCATTCGCCTCCACAGTTGTACCCCAGAGACGCGCCATCTGCTGGGGGTTCCTGCCTCGCGATGATGATAATTTCGACCATCCCCCTACCCCCCCCTTACCCCCAGGGAGCTGCTGAAGACGAGATGCTGGAACAAAGACATTGGCACAGGAGGAGGAAAGAGGAGGAGGGGGAAAAAATAAGAATAATGCATTTCTGTCTCTGTTTCTTTCCTTACGCAGCCAAGCTTCGGTGTCGTTTTAGTATCTCTTGTCTTTCCCACTAACTATGACCTGATTCTTATCAATAAATTCTAAAGGCTTCCATCTCACAAAAAAAAAAAAAAAAATACTTGATTCTTCTCACCATCTATTTTTCTCAAGCCAGTGTTTTCTTTAAGTGAAACGTAGATCTCTACACTTATAAATGTTCACCTCAGTTTTTTTCTTTAAGTGAAACGTAGATCTCTACACTTATAATATAAGTGTTGCTTACTTTTTTCTTCTTCCATCCACTTTCCACGATAAAGTTACTCGGAAGTGATTCCCTCACACGTCTCCATTCACAAAATAAACATGAGAGAATACTAAAGATTTCTTATCTACTGGTCATGACGGTGAGCAGGCACAAGAATGAAGGCACGAGGTACAATTGATGCATTGCAACTATCATAACATGCGAGGGAATTCTTCACTACAACAGACACTAGCAACATAAAAGACACCGGGATAGGCTTATATATGTATATGCATCTATCTATCTATCTATCTATCTATCTATCTCTCTCTCTCTCTCTCTCTCTCTCTCTCTCTCTCTCTCTCTCTCTCTCTCTATATATATATATATATATATATATATATATATATATATATATATACATATATATATGTATATACATTATCCCTGGGATAGGGGAGAAAGAAAACTTCCCACGTGTTCCGTGCGTGTTATAAAAGGCGACTAAAAGGGGAGGAAGCGGAGGGGCTGGAAATCCTCCTCTCCAGTTTTTACTCCTCCTAAAGAAGGAACAGAGAAGGGGGGGGGGGCAAGTGAGGATTTTCCTCCTTAAGCTCAGTCTTCTATTCTCAACGCTACCTCGCTAAGGCGGGAAATGGCGAATATGTATAGAAAAAAGATAGATAGATCACATTCAATATTAAACAATATCAACATATTCTGACACAAGAAAAGTAACATTATTAATAACCATAAGATAATCTACATAATTATCAGTTAGGATATCAGTATGAATCTAAATTCCAGATTTGATATGATTTTCCAAAAAGAAAAAAGAAAATCATTATTTTCACCTTCATTAGTTAGATTCACAAAAAAATTCACTACTTACGGAACATAAAATTTTCTACTTGTTCCCGTTCGACACGCGATACACCCTCATCACATTTTCTACAGGAAACTTTACTACAAAACCATTCTATTTTTCCGGCATAATTCGCCCTCGCCAACCACTTTGATGTCTTTCCCACAAAGGAAGATTAAGATCAAAGAAAATGGAAGGACCTTCAAGATTAGAATCGGGACAATGAAGATTTCTTTCTTATATATTTTTTCTTCCTCCTCCTCCTCTCATTTTCTTATCCCGTTTTCTCTCTCACCGGCAGGAGGAGGGGTAACCTCAGCAATATGTGGTGGGTTGAGTCGCAAGTATTCACTTGTATTGCCCCGACGTTCCCCCATGTCTGCCTTCCGCTTTGGTGGCTTTCCAAAGGCTCCTTTACCCCCTCCAGCAGCTGGACATCCCTTAATAACAGAGTCAGTGTCTGTCTCTGGTCTCCCAGTCTGACCCACTCATCATCGGCTGCTTCTCCTCAAGTAATTGGCTTAACTGAGCTAACAGGATTGGTTGGTTTGTTGGTCATCTGGCTGGTTGGGCCGTTCATCATCTGGTCAATTGGCTGGTTGGTTCGTTCATCATCTGGTCGATTGGCTGGTTGGGTCGTTCATCATCTGGTCAATTGGCTGGTTGGTTCGATCATCATCTGGCCAATTGGCTGGTTGGTTCGTTCATCATCTGGCCAATTGGCTGTTTGGGTCGTTAATCACCTGGTCAACTGGCTGGTTGGTGTGTTAATCACCTGGTCAGTTGGCTGGTTAGTGTTTCTTCAGGGATAAAAAGAATTCTCCTCAGTCCAAGACTTGGCCTCCTCCCTGACCCACCCATCTGGGAACCACGTCATCCCCCCTCTATCACAAGTGGGTCGAGCGTCGTCGCCGATGTTTCCAGCTTACTAACAAACACAGGAGGAGGAGGAGGAGGAGGAGAGGGTGGTGGACGCTGGGGGGTGGGTGAACTGTGAGCACAAAGGAGGGATTTATGGCACCACGACACTGTGATGAGGGAACATAATTGCTTCTGGAAATGCGACAACAACTTGTGATGTGTCGTGGGTTCAACGGCCTCTTGCCTGTCTGCCAGTTAGCCTGTCTGTCTGTCTGTCTGTTTGTTTTCCTGTCTGTCTCTCCACCAGAGAGAGAGAGAGAGAGAGAGAGAGAGAGAGAGAGAGAGAGAGAGAGAGAGAGACCTGATGTTCATTTGTCTCTCCCAGGATCTTCAGGACACACCAAAAGCAATACAATACTGCGTGTAGCAAGACCCGTCTCCAGCTGCTGCTGGGGAAAGAATCAGAGAGACTGATTACCTACCTCCCTCTGACGCCACGGATGAGACACTCAACAACTTGGGCTTAAAAGAATAACTTTGGGTCAACAACTTTTGGAAACCGCCGGTCTAAAGTTAGTTTTCCCTGACGCATTTGCCACATTTTTGTGGTCCAAGGATTAAAGGAAATTTACAGAGACTTCGACTCAAAAAAACTTCAAGAATTGCATAGAAAAAGAATGATATCTGGTTTGCCCTTGTGGTGAACGACTTGGGAAATGTCTTTTATATATATATATATATATATATATATATATATATATATATATATATATATATATATATATATATATATATATATATATATATATATGATTCTCAAAACATGATTTCCCTTGGTTATGAGACAATATTCTTGTCATGTAACTTCTCATATTTTTGTCATTCATCCTCAGGATCTATGAGTTCCCATGAGTGTGTGTGTGTGGTGTGTGTGTGTTCTCGAGGACAGACGATCTCAAAATAACTCTCCCAGTGTCCGCCTGTAACAGTGAGAGGGTATCTGTGAGAGTACGAAGTAATGTAGAAGAAATGTAGGTCGAGAGTTATGGGTACACAAGTTATAGGTACGCAAATTATAGGTGCGCAAGTTATAGGTACGCAAGTTATAGGTGCGCAAGTTATAGGTACGCAAGTTATAGGTGCGCAAGTTATAGGTGCGCAAGTTATAGGTACGCAAGTTCTGCAGACTCCTCATAGCTGATCCCATTGTAGGACCATGAGATCTTAGAGGGGGACTGTGAGGGGAAACAGACGAGT
>NC_092236.1:54744934-54792434 GCF_036320965.1 Panulirus ornatus
AGCGTCACAAACTGGCAGTGTGCGTAAATACGCACAGAACGCGTTCCGTTCTCCATCTTCTCAAAGCCATGATCATTCAAAGCAACAAGTCGTTTTAAAGTTCTTGAAAACTTCTTTTAACTTTAGTGCCTCCATCCCCCATGGAGTTTGTCTATTTCAACTCGCTTCTGTTCACACTTACACTTATGAAGTGAATGATGCCGCCATGTCACTCATGGAGTCGTATAATTCAACTCACTTCTGTTTCCACTTATACTTCGCCCAATTGGGGAATCGAACGTGGAGTCTCTCGTTTGGTGGACGAATGTGTTATCCTTCCACTTATTCTTCGCCCAACTGGGGGATCGAACGTGGGGAGTCTCTCGTTTGGTGGACGAATGTGTTACACATCCACTACGCCACGTCATGATGGCTGAAGCATAGAAATGATACACAAAATACTTCGTAAAACTACCTTCATCTCGACGCTACAAGCGACCAGGAGCTCTAAAAGATCCACGGGAAGTCCCGAAGTTATGTCACGTCGATGTATTCCTTTAAAGAGCAATGAGGAAAGAGGTTGTTGATGTAGGAATCATTTAAAATCATGAATAACCCGGTTACATGAACCACAAATAGGATCGACCCTGAGAACAATTTATATATATACCAGAATACGACCCTTGTGGAAATGATTTGATGTCGTACCGTTATGAAATCCACCCAAATACGACCCCAAGAAAATTGAGCAAAATACGACCATGATAGATTGACCAAAATACGACGCTGAGAAAATGAAGCAAAAGACGACCCTCAGAAAATTGATCAAAATACGACGCTGAGAAAATAAACCGAAATACGACCCTGAAAAAATTGATCAAAATACGACGCTGAGAAAATAAACCAAAATACGACACTGAGAAAATTTACCAAAATACGATGCTGAGAAAATAAACCAAAATACGACCCTGAGAATATCACACCCCAAAATACGTCCACGATAAAATGAACCACAATACGACCCTCAGAAAACTAACCAAAATACGTCTCGGAGGAAATCACACCCAAAATACGCCCACTATAAATAACCCTAAAAATACGCACGCCTCTCACAAACCAGCCAAAGCACAAAATTGGAAAAAAAAATATTTAATTCCAGTTCTTATGTACATATCTTCCTACGCCCAATTGTTACCGCCTCCACCCACCCACCCAACCTTCCACCCACCCACCTAACCTTCCACCCACCCAACCACCCACCCACCCTCGAGGCATTGGCTGAAACCTGGGCAAGTCTCACAAGAATATTTACTTACCCAGCGAACCAACCATCTGAAGTGCTTGCACTGCTAATCATAAACTTCGAGGGAAGGGAGAAATTAATCTTCTAGCGAACGAATCTTCTAGCGAACGTGATTTTAATCCATAATCAAGGCACTCCATTTTCCATACCAGTTCCAGGATAAATCTCACGTTGTATATTGTAACTCGACTGAGTCGTGGACGCTATCGCGATCCAGCGAATTTCCAGTTTAGGTGAATGGAAGAGGAGTAAGTTCACTGGCGCCTTTCATACACTGACGGCCTTCGATCTTGGGTGATGGACCTTCGTATTGCTTTCAGCCGAGTGAGCGAGTCTGATCTTGGCTTCCATTTTGGACTTTCATAGTCCAGGGCGTCAGTCAGGTCCGATGGTCGTCTTCATGGGTGAGCTTAGGGAGTCATGGAGGGATTGGAGGAAAGAGTGAGTAACATGATTAGATAACGAGGTTGTTTGACGGGGGAATGGAGATAGGAATGCTGGTGATGATTGGATACAAGAATGGTTGACAACCCTGGATACAAGACTGCTTGTTGATAACATTCAGTTATTCAGTTATAATCGCGATATTCTCCTGTTCTATACGCGTATAGACATTCAGTTAGAACCGTGATATTCTCCTGTTCTATACACGCATAGACATTTAGTTAGTACCGTGATATTCTCCTGTTCTATACACGCATAGACGTTTAGTTAGAACCGTGATATTCTCCTGTTCTCTACACGTATAGACATTTAGTTAGAACCGTGATATTCTCCTGTTCTATACACGCATAGACGTTTAGTTAGAACCGTGATATTCTCCTGTTCTATACACGCATAGACGTTTAGTTAGAACCGTGATATTCTCCTGTTCTATACACGCATAGACGTTTAGTTAGAACCGTGATATTCTCCTGTTCTATACACGCATAGACGTTTAGTTAGAACCGTGATATTCTCCTGTTCTATACACGTATAGACGTTTAGTTCGCAACTCAGGATAGACAATACCCTGTAACTCACACATCCTGGGAAGAACAAGAAGAAATTCTTATACCTCATTATCCAAATTCTTTCTTATCTCTTGTTATTCAAATTCTTTCTTATATCTCGTTATCCAAATTCTTTCTTATCTCTTGTTATTCAAGTTCTTTCTTATATCTCGTTATCCAAATTCTTTCTTATCTCTCGTTATCCAAATTCTTTCTTATCTCTCGTTATCCAAATTCTTATCTCTCGTTATCCAAATTCTTTTTTATCTCTCGTTATCCAAATTCTTATCTCTCGTTATCCAAATTCTTATCTCTCGTTGTCTAAATTCTTATCTCTCGTTATCCAAATTCTTTTTTATCTCTCGTTATCCAAATTAATTCTTATCTCTCGTTATCCAAATTCTTATCTCTCGTTATCCAAATTCTTATCTCTCGTTGTCTAAATTCTTATCTCTCGTTATCCAAATTCTTTTTTATCTCTCGTTATCCAAATTCTTTCTTATCTCTCGTTATCCAAATTCCCATCTCTCTTAGCATCATAATCTCTACCACTATGATCATATCTGTCAATATATATATATATATATATATATATATATATATATATATATATATATATATATATATATATATATATATATATATATATATATATCGAGTTATAACATATCTTATATTTCTCATATAAATCCTGACGAAGATATTTAAGGTATTCTTGGTAATATACTACTGTAGTTTGGAGAGCAGCGATAAATTCCTTGAGAATTTACTCTCAACATTTATGGCTTCCTCCTCTGCAGCAGTTCCGCTTCCTTTAATATATACGACAAGACGTAAAGTAGAAGAGAGAGAGAGAGAGAGAGAGAGAGAGAGAGAGAGAGAGAGAGAGAGAGAGAGAGAGAGAGAGAGAGAGAGAGAGAGATAATAGTTATCCTTGCCAACTGGTCCTTCTCAAATGGCCCCCTCGATCCTAAACATCATATCATAGCTTCCCCTCCATTTTCTTTAACGTTGTTTACACCTAAAAAAGAAAACGGAACGATGGAGTTTGAATTTATGTGAATGTTTGGTGTACTTCTGTTTTCTTCCTTGCATTTCATAGTTTTATTCGTTTTAGTAAATTGTATTCATTATGGGATGATTTTATTCCTTTTTTGTAGTACAGACGAAACAGACGAAAGAAATGGCCCAACCCATCCCCATACACATGTATATACATACGTCCACACACGCAAATATACCTACCTACACAGCTTTCCATGGTTTACCCCAGACGCTTCACATGCCCTGATTCAATCCACTGACAGCACGTCAACCCCGGTATACCACATCGATCCAATTCTATCTTGCCCTCCTTTCACCCTCTGCATGTTCAGGCCCCGATCACATAAAATCTTTTTCACTCCATCATTCCACCTCCAATTTGGTCTCCCACTTCTCCTCGTTCCCTCCACCTCCGACACATATATCCTCTTGGTCAATCTTTCCTCACTCATTCTCTCCATGTGCCCAAACCATTTCAAAACACCCTCTTCTGCTCTCTCAACCACGCTCTTTTTATTTCCACACATCTCTCTTACCCTTACGTTACTTACTCGATCAAACCACCTCACACCACACATTGTCCTCAAACATCTCATTTCCTAGCACATCCATCCTCCTGCGCACAACTCTATCCATAGCCCACGCCTCGCAACCATACAACATTGTTGGAACCACTATTCCTTCAAACATACCCATTTTTGCTTTCCGAGATATTGTTCTCGACTTCCACACATTCTTCAAGGCTCCCAGAATTTTCGCCCCCTCCCCCACCCTATGATCCACTTCCGCTTCCATGGTTCCATCCGCTGCCAGATCCACTCCCGGATATCTAAAACACTTTACTTCCTCCAGTTTTTCTCCATTCAAACTTACCTCCCAATTGACTTGACCCTCAACCCTACTGTACCTAATAACCTTGCTCTTATTCACATTTACTCTTAACTTTCTTCTTTCACACACTTTACCAAACTCAGTCACCAGCTTCTGCAGTTTCTCACATGAATCAGCCACCAGCGCTGTATCATCAGCGAACAACAACTGACTCACTTCCCAAGCTCTCTCATCCCCAACAGACTTCATACTTGCCCCTCTATCCAAAACTCTTGCATTCACCTCCCTAACAACCCCATCCATAAACAAATTAAACAACCATGGAGACATCACACACCCCTGCCGCAAACCTACATTCACTGAGAACCAATCACTTTCCTCTCTTCCTACACGTACACATGTCTTACATCCTCGATAAAAACTTTTCACTGCTTGTAACAACTTGCCTCCCACACCATATATTCTTAATACCTTCCACAGAGCATCTCTATCAACTCTATCATATGCCTTCTCCAGATCCATAAATGCTACATACAAATCCATTTGCTTTTCTAAGTATTTATATATATATATATATATATATATATATATATATATATATATATATATATATATGCAAAACGTCGTCATAGATTGTACGTTCTCTCTCTCTCTCTCTCTCTCTCTCTCTCTCTCGATAATGGCATTGCGAACTTTTGACCTTTTTGGCCCTGAGGCAGCGGTTCTTTCTCAGCGCAATTTTATGGTCGGCCGACCACCTGGCTGAGATGGGGGAGAGGGGGGGGGGGTTTTGGGTGGGGTGGGGGTGGGGGTGGGGGGGTGGTAAATCTTCGTGTGTGTGTGTGTGTGTGTGTGTGTGTGTGTGTGTGTGTGTGTATGTGTGGCGATAAATTTCGGCGGAGGCTTTTTCTTGAGAGAGAGAGAGAGAGAGAGAGAGAGAGAGAGAGAGAGAGAGAGAGAGAGAGAGAGAGAGAGAGAGAGAGAGAGAGAGAATAATGGACCTCCTTTCAATCTTACTCGTGTGTTTGGGAATGCCGGCCACCCGGGCGGTCTATCTATCTATCGATCTGTCTATGTATGTATGTACGTATCTATCTATCTATCTATATATGTATGTACGTATCTATCTATCTATCTATCTATTTCCACGCCAGCGTGAAAGATATATATATATATATATATGTATATATATATATATATATATATATATATATATATATATATATATATATATATATATATATATATATATAATAATAATAATAATAATAATAATAATAATATGATATTTAACGTGATATAATTTGGTATATATGAATATATCAATGTAATTCATAATGCAATTGTTACTGGTTGATTACCGACAAGTGTTTGGAGATAGCAATTACCTGTCTCACTTCTATAGTGTTTACCTCTAGGTATTCCACACTGACACAGTGAGAACTTGTTCAATTACCTTTCAGTACTAACGAAAATGTAATCAGAAAAAGACGACGTATGTAGTTCACAAAGACAATTACCCTTTATGGAAGTAATTAAGGGAATCTTGCTCTTCTCGACCGGCTTTCTAATTTCACACTAATGAACCCGATGTCTATGACGTCAGCTAAAGACTGTAAGTGTGAACGAATGTGGCTTTAATTTTTTTCGTCTGTTTTCCTGGCGCTACCTCGCTGACGCAGGGGGTGGCGATGCTCTTTCCTGTGGGGCGAGGTGGCGTCGGAAATGGATGAAAGGCAAGCAAGTATGAATAAGTACATGCGTATATATGTATAAGGTGGAATATGTGTATGTGTATATATTGGTATGTATATATGTGTATATGAGCGGATGGGTCTTTCTTCGTCGGTTTCCTGGCGCTACCTCGCTGACGTGGAAAACGGCGATCGAATATGATAAAAAGATGATATGAAAAATAATATATATATATATTCCTATGAGTCCACGTGGAAAATGAAACACGAAAAGTTCCCAAGTGCACTTTCGTGTAATAATCACATCATATATATATATATATATATATATATATATATATATATATATATATATATATATATATATATATATATATATATATATACACACACACTAAACGTTTATCGAGTATGAGAAAATCTGAATATCAGAGAGAGAAAAGCAAGAGAGAGAGAGAGAGAGAGAGAGAGAGAGAGAGAGAGAGAGAGAGAGAGAGAGAGAGAGCAATACCAACCTGCTTGGAAAAAAGAAAAGAATCACTCAGCTGACGAAACTGGACACGGGTCCAGTTTCCCCCAAATATAGACCCGTCCGGAATGTTGAAGAAGAGGAAAGAAAAAAAGGATATAGAAAAATATTATTCCCGGAGGCGATGCGTCAAGTTACGGCGAGAATATATATATATATATATATATATATATATATATATATATATATATATATATATATATATATATATATATATATATATATATATATGAGACACATTTTCAGAGTAGAAAAAAAATCTGTCTTGGTGTAGGTATTGAAAAACCTGCTCATTCCAGGCCAGCTCTGGAACTCACTGACACCACTCGCCCGTCTAACACCCCCCCTTCCCACCTTCCGTCCATCTGTATGCGTAGGTGGAGCAAGTTAAGAGCCTCTGGAAGATGTGGAGGGCAAGCCTGGGAAGATGTGGGTGTGTGTGGGTGAGTGTGGGTGAGTGAGGGGTTGGGGGTTGGTGGTTCGCAACACTTAATGGCGTCTAGGTACTGCTGACGGAGGTACGTTTATAGGTTACCTGGGAGATGAAGGTGGGTTGAAGATGTGGATGGCGCACAGGGAGAGAGAGAGAGAGAGAGAGAGAGAGAGAGAGAGAGAGAGAGAGAGAGAGAGAGAGAGAGAGAGAGAGAGAGAGAGAGAGAGAGAGAGAGAGAGAGATGAGAAAAGCGGCAAAAGGTAAAATGGCGAGCGTGGAAAGGAGGTGAACGGACCCGACTCTCATAAAGGCTGTAGGACACGAGGGGCGTTGGAGGATACGTCCATGGGTCGTCACACCTACCAGGTCCTACCAGGTCCTAGGGTGGCAGGAGGAGGAGGAGGAGGAGTGTGGAGGGAGAGAAGGAGAGAGGTTCATCAGTCGGTCCCATCCCTCACACACACACACTCCCTCTTGCTCCAGCGCCAGTCCCTCACACACACACTCCCTCCTGCTCCAGCGCCAGTCCTTGGAAGGAAGGAGGGAAGAACTCCTTCCCTCCCTCCCCCGTTGACCTCACGTGACTGAAATACTTGAAAACATTCTTTCCCAGGACCTCTCTTCTCCACCAGGACCTCCCTTCACCACCAGGACCCCCCTTCACCACCAGGACCTCCCTTCTCCATCAGGACCTCCCTTCACCACACCGCTGCCTCAAGATGGCTGGTGAATGAGTGTCTCCCTTTAAGCATTCCATATCCCTCCCTTTAATCACCCTATATCCCTCCCTTTAATCACCCTATATCCCTCCCTTTACGCACCCCATATCCCTCCCTTTAATCACCATATATCCCTCCCTTTAAGCACCCTATACCCCTCCCTTTAAGCACCCTATATCCCTCCTTTTAAGCACCCTGTATCCCCTCCCTCCTATAACCTATCACATCTTGGAATCTCATTGTCTAGTCCCCAACAACCCATTTCCAAGTTACCCAATAACATACACAATGCATATGTAAGCAACATACATAGTCACCCCCAAGAATTTAGGAGAAAAGAAGTTGATATGGAAGAAAACGAGATATAGAACGAGACGGGTGGTGGATAAGGATAGATGAATAAGAACTGAAGAAGAGGAAGAAGAAGAAGAAGAAGAAGAAGAAGGAGAAGAAAAGAATGAAAGAAAGAAAAGAAGAAGAAGAAGAAGAAGAAGAAGAAGAAGAAGAAGAAGAAGAGGAAGAAGTGGAGGAGGAGGAGGAGGAGAAGGAGGCGTAGGAGGAGGAGAAGGAGGAGGAGGAAAACACACACTGCCATCTCCGTCATGCACTGAATGATTTGGTATCTGGACACAGGTCATGCACGCCAAAATTTACCTCACTACAACCGTGTGTGTGTGTGTGTGTGTGTGTGTGTGTGTGTGTGTGTGTGTGTGTCAAAGTCCCTTATCTTGGCGTTAATGAGGTGATTTATCCATTGATGGTAGCGGGTGATGAGCAGTTTGTTGATAATGCAGTTATCATTATCATTGTTATTGTGGTGATGATTATACATCAGCATTGTCATGATTATGATCTATTATCATCATTATCACTTTACGTACTTAATTACTTAATCACTTTACTTACTTACTTACTTACGTCACTTAATTACACGTCCCTCATCACTACACCCTTATCTTCATTACACACCCCCCCATCACTACACCCTTATCTTCATCCCCCATCACTACACTTATCTTCATTACTCCCCCATCACCACACCTTAATTACCGATGACCTATGACCCAACCATTATGAAAATGGTCTAAGATTAACAGGAACAAACATAGCTCCTTATATGTAACTACCAATTGGACAAAAGATGATGGACAAAGTATCGTTCGCCACTAAACCCACAGTAAAATCTGTCGAATTTGATCATTAAACATGAGACATCTCAACCACACAATTAGCCCAACAAGTTCATTTGAACTTACCTTCCTTCCTTCACCAGGTGTGTAGATAGACAGCTCCATGGGAATCCCCCAGCTTCGGGAACCCCCCCCCATTCTCTGGAGATGGTAGGGGTGAGGGGAATTCAACCACTTAACGCCCCCAGACTTTGAGGGGTGAGGGGAATTCAACCACTTAACGCCCCCAGACTTTGAGGGGTGAGGGGAATTCAACCACTTAACGCCCCCAGACTTTGGGGGGGTGAGGGGAATTCAACCATTTAACGCCCCCGGACTTTGGGGGAGGGGAATTCAACCATTTAACGCCCCCAGACTTTGGGGGGGGTGAGGGGAATTCAACCACTTAACGCCCCTAGACTTTGGGGGGTGAGGGGAATTCAACCACTGGACCAATTCACTAATAACTCACACTGTAGTCAAGTGACGTATGTAATTGTTCAAAGTTATATTGTACTAAACCTCACAATCACCATATTTCGTCCTCTTCACTAACTCACTATAATCACTAGACATAACTACTAGTTATCCACGCACTGATCACTACTATTACCACTAGTTACGAATTAACACCATGATACACTTAACACTTCCACCGAGCTGTCCACGAATCACAAATTGCCTCACTCGAATGGAGGACATCGCTCGAAATGAATATTTTCTCCCTAAATTAACCACAAAATACACTTGTGTGACATCCAAATCTATAAACATTACTATGATTTCCATGTCTGCGTAACATGGCGTCACGATACGCCACACGGACGCGCGTACACGCACATTACGCGCGTAATGCCCTCCCTCACTCGCGCACTCCCACTTACCCCAAGCAAGGCCTGGGTAAGACTGGCTCTTGTTACAGGACGATGTAGCAATCGTAAACAAGCCGGTCCTTCGACTCACGAAGCGATGGTTTAGCTAGATCCCATTTCACAAGGAGAGGAAAAAAAGAGGACTTTCTCTTGTCATTACGTAGTTAACCTTGTCAGGCTCGTTAGTCATGGGTACTTTAGTGTGTTAGTAAGGTTATAGTATGTGGTTGATGGATATTTAGATGGATAGATATAGATATATGTGGGCGGAGTTTTCAAGGTTTGTAAACATTGGCAAACGAGTAGGCGGGGCTATCATCATTGCCACTGCCAGCGGTATTCGCTTATCATCGTTGCCATTGCCAGCAGTACTCGGCTATCATCATTGCCGCTGTTAGAAGTACTAGGTCATCATCATTGCCACTGTTAGCGCTACTCGGCTATCATCATTGCCACTGTTAGCGGTACTCGGTCATCATCATTGCCAATGTCTGCGGTACTCGGCTATCATCATCGCCACTGTTAGCGGTACTCGGTCATCATCATTGCCAATGTCTGCGGTACTCGGCTATCATCATCGCCACTGTTAGCGGTACCCGGTCATCATCATTGCCAATGAACGCCAGCAGTATATTCTACATGACCAAGAATTACCCCTTGTTATCTCTGAGCTTAACTATCTATTCAGGAGTATCTTTATCTACTCTTGTTGTCATAGTTCCTTTATCACAGTTCGTATCGTGCAATGATAAGGATCCGGGTTCCACTGAAGTTAAAACGAACCTTAAAGTCTCATAAGACACGAAGTGTAGATGGAAGATACTGGTGCTTTCCTCACATTCCCTTCCTTCAACCTATTCAAAGTCAGTCAGTCACCCTTGGTAACCACATCAGTGCTTTGCACAATCTTAACTCCGTCTGCAACTTACCTAACAACCATCTACGTCATATGAGACATTACGAAGATAAGAGGGGAATACCTATCGTAGATCATGGACTGATTTGAGGTATCCAACACAGAACTATTCTTCTCCAGTAGATACCAAAAACACCTCAACCCGCCCTTCATCCTCTCGACACTGGGGGACCATCTTAATCCATTTTCCTCTCTGGGCTAAAGCTAATATTATTTCTCAACCTCTGAGGCGTAGCGACCATCTGAACCCACTCGGTTCCAGCTGGTCTGAAGATAACATGAGCTCATCCTGTGTTATCAGTAGGTTCATCTTTAACCCGTTTTCCAACAGGGTAAAGATAACAGTGGATTTAATTTTTTTTTCTGTTGGCTTTAATGAGTCATAGTTGATTCTGAAATTCCAATAGAATGGGTGATCTTGATATGTTTCTGATAGGTTACATATAACGTAAATGTCTCTTTGATATAATGACAATGTTCATCCCATTTTCCTTTGTTCCTTTCTTCGTTACATATGACTTCAATTTCTCTTTGACATAATGACGATGTTCATCCCATTTTCTTTTGTTTCTTCTTCGTTACATATGACTCATATTTCTCTTTGATATAATGACAATGTTTATCTCGTTTTCCTTTGCTCCTTTCTCCGTTACATATGACTTCAATTTCTCTTTGATATAATGGCAATGTTCAACCCATTTTCTTTTGTTCCTTTCTTCGTTACATGTAACTTAAATTTCTCTTTGATATAATGACAATGTTCATCTCGTTTTCCTTTGTTGCTTCCTTCATCTTCAATGATATTCTGAGGAGCTGGAGCTATCACAAATGCATCATCTCTCTTGAGTCTGTCTTGATCAGCCCGTCCTCCCTTGCAACTCAATTCCTCCACTGATTTAGTCAATGATTCTCTGTCACACAAATTTCCACAAAGGAAATGACATTTTGATTAGTGAAGCGAACCCTCGACCATTATATCTTTTTTCCCAGTCCTTTAATCCTTTGATTTATGCATCAAAGAAACTTGCAGTTTGCAAATGAGTTATTCCCTGTCGTACAAACCTCTTTGAAGGAGACTTTTTTAATACAGTATGTGATGTAATTACTGAAAATCTTTCTCGGATCAGTGAGGTTAATGTAATTGACGATTACTTTGATTGACGATTACTTTGATTGACGATTACTTTAAAACTCGGCAATTCCATTTGTCACAAAAACAACAAATGAAAAAAAAAAAGAAAACGAAGATTATGACCAATTTTTTTCACTGATTCAAATCGCTAGTTCAGTAGTTAGACAGATCTGTGCAGCATAAAAACTTTAGGAAAACACAATATTAGAATGTCACAAAGCAGACATATATAAAGAACAGATAACTTTGAAATGCAAATACTGTAAATGTCGACCAATTCAGTTCGTTGTTTTTTTTTTTAATTTTGCAAAACTAAAAACCAATTTATAGAATGAATGAGCAAAGTCAGGTAAACCACAAATAAATATAGGTTTAACTGCATATTTCATCTATGTATTCATAATAATATCATACATTAGAGTCATGTTTCTAACACAATGTAAATCACATACACCAAATGCCTTTGATGTTAGAACTATACAAAATATTTCTTTGTACTGCCATTTGACCATCAAAATTGACGAGTTCTTTACTGAACTCTCACGACTGAAGATTCAGTTAATGATAAATGAGAAAGAATAAGAAAAGAGGAAAATACATGATAAATGAGGACGTGAATAAACGAGACAAATAAAACTTCGTGAGTTCTGCCAGTACAGCCAGGAGAGAGAGAGAGAGAGAGAGAGAGAGAGAGAGAGAGAGAGAGAGAGAGAGAGAGAGAGAGAGAGAGAGAGAGAGAGAGAGAGAGAGAGAGAGAGAGAGAGAGAGAGAGAGAGAGAGAGAGAGACTGACTTTTAACCAGTATCTGAACTACAGATGAAAGTCACCATCTGAGGAAGTTCTACAGGTAATGTTCTGGTTGTTATAGCTGTTATATAGTTGTTCTAGTGTTCTTCCAACTTCCTCAGGTGTTCTAGAAACGTGAACCTGACAACGTCAAGTGAATAAAGTTCATTAAACTGACGTCAGTCAATCAACCCTGACCAGTGGACTGGTAAGCTCCCGTCACTTGCCCTGGCCTGGCGCGTGGTGCTGCCCCTGCGCCACACAGGACATGACTGAGGCATTTTTGGCCACAGGAGGAGGAAGAGGAGGAGGAGGAGGAGGAGGCCCTTCCTGCTCTTCATCACACTGTGTCTCACATGGACCCTTCCCCTGCCTCATGTTCCCTGGTGGTGGTGTTGGTGGTGGTGGGGTCTCCCTCACGATGATAGAGGGAGGAGTAGAGGAGGAGAGGAGGCTTCAGGGAGAGTGAGAAGTGGATGTAGGGAGGAGAGAAGGCTGTAGGGAGAGTGGGAAGTGGATGCAGGAGGAGAGATGAGGCTGCAGGGAGAGTGAGAAGTGGATGTAGGGAGAAGAGGAGGCTGTAGGGAGAGTGGGAAGTGGATATGGAGAGGGGAAGAGTGTATAGGAAGAGTGGGAAGTGGATATAGGAAGGAAAGGAGGCTGCAGGGAGGAGAGGAGTCTGCAGGGAGAGTGGGAAGTGGATGTAAGGAGAAGAGGAGGCTGCAGGGAGAGTGGGAAGTGGATGCAGGAGGGGAGGAGGCTGCAGGGAGAGTGAGAAGTGGATGTAGGGAGGAGAGGAGGCTGTAGGGAGAGTGGGAAGTGGATGTAGGAGGGGAGAGGAGGCTATAGGGAGAGTGGGGAGTGGATGTAGGGAAGAGATGAGTCTGCTGGGAGAGTGCGAAGACCATTAAAGTGGATAGGAGTCTATAGGGAGGAGTAGAAAGGGTATCAGGGAGGAGAGGGCTCTGTTTGGGAGAGCAAGACGTGCATGCAAGGAGAGTAGGAGAGTTTTCAGAGAGAGAGAGAGAGAGAGAGAGAGAGAGAGAGAGAGAGAGAGAGAGAGAGAGAGAGAGAGAGAGAGAGACTGATGGCTGTGCCTTTCCCTCTGGGTTGAATAAGGCTATGGCAACTATGGTTCTCAGGACTTCGACGTCAGTTGCCATATGAGGTCTCTCTCTCTCTCTCTCTCTCTCTCTCTCTCTCTCTCTCTCTCTCTCTCTCTCTCTCCCATCTTGCATCTCTTATCTCTGTTATCTCGCCTTTGTTCTTCGGGTTATGGCCGTTGATATCAGAGCGTCTTGGCTTCTGGACTTTGCCTTTCGATACGTGGTTCTTTGGTCGCTGCTCGTTAAACGCTGACTGATCTCTGTGGTCGTTGATGGTCTCTGCTCGTTAAACGCTGACTGATCTCTGTGGTCGTTGATGGTTTCTGCTCGTTAAACGCTGACTGAACTCTCTAGTCGTTGATGGTCTCTGTTCGTTAAACGCTGACTGATCTCTCTGGTCGTTGATGGTCTCTGCTCGTTCAACGCTGACTGATCTCTGTGGTCGTTGATGGTCTCTGCTCGTTAATCGCTGACTGATCTCTGTGGTCGTTGATGGTCTCTGCTCGTTAAACGCTGACTGATCTCTCTGGTCGTTGATGGTCTCTGCTCGTTAAACGCTGACTGATTTCTCTAGTCGTTGATGGTCTCTGCTCGTTAAACGCTGACTGATCTCTGTGGTCGTTGATGGTCTCTGCTCGTTAAACGCTGACTGATCTCTGTGGTCGTTGATGGTCTCTGCTCGTTAATCGCTGACTGATCTCTCTGGTCATTGATGGTCTCTGCTCGTTCAACGCTGATTGATCTCTGTGGTCGTTGAGCAACGAGAGGTCTTCGTCTACCAGGTGGCCCTGGAGGGAACCTTTGAGGATTCTCAACATTATCCGTACATGGAGCAATCTCTTTCACAGCTTGGGGTCGGTGAAGATCATCACCAACGCCGAAGATCTTGGATCTTCTAGGGCGATAACGGGCCTTATAGAGGTGACAGGATGATGCAATAGGGAGAATAAGAGAGTATATTAAAGAGGAGGGATGACTTGGGGGGGAAGGGAGGGAAGAAGAGGAAAGAGAGGAAGAGGCAGTGGGAAGAAGAAGAAGAGAAGAAGAAGAAGAAGAAAAAGAAGAAGAAGAAGAAGAAGAAGAAGAAGAAGAAGAAGAAGAAGAAGAAGAAGAAGAAGAAGAAGAAGAAGAAAGCTTCTTGAGTGTGAAACACAAATGCTAATATTTATATTCATAGACACGTATGCTCATGTATGAAGTTATGCATATGGGATAGTATGCATGTCTTGTGCGTCTGTTTGCATACATACACATATACTCATTACTCATGGACTCTTGCATATGTGACTGTATGGAAATCTTGTACATCTATGTATATACATATACACAAACATGAAGTCATACACATGTTTATAATACGATGCTAAATTTCTTTTTGACTCATTCTTTCTTCGAAATTCTTAATATGATTGATTAGTATTTGATGTAAGATTGCCCTATTCTATATGGGATTAGGCATTCAGGATGTATATTATGCAAATATATTCAAATATAATGTATATATAAGTATAAGTAGTTATCGATCCTTCAACCTACGAAAATATAATTTCATATGTTCATTTTCAGTAATGACTGCATGTCTTCATGTTCGCCTGCGCTCATGTTTGCCTACCCATGTCAATGTAGCCTCATGCTCTTTCATGTTCAGTTTTGAAATTCATATTCTAACATCTTTTAGATTTAGATATGTATACATGTTTTTAATCCGTATTCATCTATACTCATTTGTATTCATTCAGACTCACTGGTCCTGTATGCTGAGTGCGTCTGTATGTTCACCAGTGTTCAGCAATATAGATCTTCATCTATACTCATCTGATTGGTAACTAAAGTATTTGTTCATCTGTACTCATCTATACTCATCTGATTGGTAACTGAAACCTTGTTTTATCCTTACTCATCTGAGTTTGTCGGCTCTCAGTACCCACACAACACTCATCTGTACTCACTCGCTTCCAACATCTCACTCTCACTCAACTGTACTCACTCGCTTCCAACATCTCACTCTCACTCATCTGTACTCACTCGCTTCCAGTTACTCACTCTCACTCAACTGAACACTCATCTCTTACACTCTCTTCCCCTCACAATCAACTGAACTCACATACACTCACAAACTCCTGTTCTAAGACTCATTTCCACTCACCTCATTCAGCCGTGGCTGACCGCCATAGTGCATTAGTATTCACACGAAAGAAAATATGTAACTTTACCCTCCTAATCGTAGGCCAAAGCCTTTTGTATCGTCAGAATGAGAAATGTTCTCATTACAACAATACAGTTTTGCTACACTGAACCCACAGTAAAGGGGGATCTTAATGATCCGTAAAGCAGTTATATGTCCATGAATAAAAAGGATTATATGTATATATACATATATATATATATATATATATATATATATATATATATATATATATATATATATATATATATATATATATATATATATATATATGTCTATCCAGGAAATGAATAGAACTTTTGTGACATTTTGTAAATAAAATGTCACGCTCAACCCTGCCCTTCTCACCTCCCCTGTGTGTGTGTGTGTGTGTGTGTGTGTGTGTGTGTGTGTGTGTAAAAGTGATAGAAATACACAAAAAGGAATTTGAATCCATGCAGGAAGCTTCTCCTTCCCCCTCCCCCTCTTAGAGAATTTAAATTCCCCGATCCTCTCTCTCTCTCTCTCTCTCTCTCTCTCTCTCTCTCTCTCTCTCTCTCTCTCTCTCTCTCTCTCTCTCTCTCTCTCGGCCCCGTGATCTCATGCAAGTCTCATGGTGAAGACCTCATCCCCTCACCCCCTCTTCCTCCTCCTCTTCCTCCCCTCCTCTTCCTCCTCTTCCCTTCCCTCCCCACCCACCTTTACCCCAAGGCCCCCCTCATCCTCCCTCCACTCCCCCTTTCCTCCTCCTCCAGACCTGGTTTAATTTCGCCTTGGAAAGGTCGGGTTGTTGTCTGGTTGTGAGGTGGGAAGGTTAAAGTCCCATTGTCCCCTCTATACAGCAGGGATCCTCACCCTTCCTGAACCACCCACCACTCCCTTCCCCTCCTCCTCCTCCTCCTCCTCCTCCTCTACGTGTCGGGGGGGGGAAGGGGAGAGGGGGGCTTTGTTGTGTCATCACAGAGGAGGATGACGTCATACACTGCTGTACAGCGTCCCTCTCTGTCTCATGATTCGTTATTGAGAAGGTCGTGAACTGAAGGCGTGACCTCATCATCATGACAGTGGAAGTTCACACTGGTTCATGACAGTGGAAGTTCACACTGGTTCGTGACAGTGGAAGTTCACACTGGTTCGTGACAGTGGAAGTTCACACTGGCTCGTGACAGTGGAAGTTCACACTGGCTCGTGACAGTGGAAGTTCACACTGGTTCGTGACAGTGGAAGTTCACACTGGTTCATGACAGTGGAAGTTCACACTGGTTCGTGACAGTGGAAGTTCACACTGGTTCGTGACAGTGGAAGTTCTAGAGAGACGGACGGTGTAGCTAGTGAGGATGAACCACCTTACCTGTGAGGCATCCGAACCAAGAATGAAGCAGTTTCGAGTAGACGTGCTGAGCATAATGATCCATGTGGATTATCATCTTGTTGTCTCAGTATCCATAAGGGCGTCAGTGTTGGCGTGTGTCGAACGTATACAGTGAGACGGTTCAATGCTTCGGTGCTTCAGTGTATCGGGTGTCGAACCCTGCCAGTGGAGCTAGTAGTCAGTGTTGATGTTTTACTGAACAAATAGCGAGACAGTTCATACCTCAGTGCTTCAGTGTTTCGGATCATCTACCCTGCCTGTGGAGCATATATTTAGTGTGGTGTTTGTCGACACAGTGAGACGGTTCGATGCTTCACTGATTCAGTGTTTCAGTCGTTCAGGTGTGGAGTCGGTGGCCAGTGTGGCTGGTGGGCGTTCACAGTGAGAGTTACGTAGATACGCAGACCACACAGACCAACCCGAGTGGTCCGAGCGAGGTGGTCATGGTCTTTACTTAATAAAAGCGTTTGTGGTCTTCTAAACTCGAATGGATCTAGTGAACAACCCTAACTACAGAACTGGTCGTTAGTGAGGTGTTTACGGAACTCTCAGTCAGCCGGATGGTTCCATCTATGTACGTGGATGGTTTTTGGAGGGTGATGGTTGTGGTGTCAGACCCTCGTAAGGTTATAACAACCTCCCACTGTCACCCTAAACTAACCAGCCCTTCCCGAACCACTCCGTTCACACCTGGGGGTCTGGTCTACGTCTTATTAATTACCTGTTCATCACCTGGGTAATTACCTTCCCCTGACCATATGACATTATGTATTTAATATCTTTACGGCAAATGAGTCTCTCTCTCTCTCTCTCTCTCTCTCTCTCTCTCTCTCTCTCTCTCTCTCTCTCAGCCAAACACGACGGGATGTTTACATCAGACCTTGTTTGTTTACACTTTTGTACACGTAACTTCACTTTATTAAGTGAGCGAAGGGTCGTCGTCGCTCCTGACGCACTAAAATCTTATAAGTAATATACTTAAGACTAACAAGGGATTGGTGACTGCTTACTTAACATGATCGTGGTACAGAAGTGAATGAGGAAGTTTTATGGATGGTTTTAATACGAGTTTTATTCAGGGAAAACAATAAAAGATACTATGGTCTTTACCAGCTCACACTCGCTTTCAATGAGGCAGTCGATCATAATCATGGCATTCACATTAACGCTAAAACAACTGAAACATTTTAATGGGTCAACAAAGCGCTATACATTCCATAATGGAAAAAAGAATGGGAAATGTACATTTGTGTGTGTGTGTGCGTGTGTGTGTGTGTGTGTGTGTGTGTGGGAGCACAACCCCTCATTTGCATTTTAGATTGAGTGTTGTTGCAATTGATTGTTAAAGTGAGAGGGAACGTGTGTGTGTGTGTGTGTGTGTGTGTGTGTGTGTGTGTGTGTGTCCTACGTGTTCATTAGGATACATTTGGGGAGGTGGGGAATTGGGGTATGTGTATGTATCTATGTGCTTCTGTATAGTTATGTATACCTGCTTGTGACCCCATGGTACATGTATGAATATCCACTGTGAATATCGTCTGGAGTATTTTGGACAAATATCTGTAAAAGTTATACCAGGATGTATGAAACCAATATTTACAGTATAACTTGTTTACGTCTTCTGTGTAAATGATTTACAGTGTTCTCCCAGCGCTTCATTACCTTAAAGAAATTTGTCTACCATTTAAAGTTTAATTGGATATATATATGATAAACTCCCATACAGGATTATTATAGTTTATTGGGCTTTTGAATAAATAAATTAAACTGGTGATTTGCACGAATGAGACGACGTAAACAAAAACAAAAAAAGAGTGCGTTTGATTCGTGAGGAAGATTACGAAAATATTACGCATATCAGGAAGAGTGTCAGGAGGTGAAGAGAACAGTGTTAGAAATTTTAACTTTAGGGATGGTTAAGTTAACATTGAAGATAACATGTCTGGCGATGTCTCTCTCTCTCTCTCTCTCTCTCTCTCTCTCTCTCTCTCTCTCTCTCTCTCTCTCTCTCTCTCTCTCTCTCTCACACACACACACAAACACAAACACTGTAAGGTCATCATCTCGCAGCCTTAAAAAAACAAAAAACAAAAACACACAAAAACAAAAACACACAAACACAAATACAGTCCTAACTCAACGCGAATGAACAAAGAAAGTAATCTGGTCGAGAGTGAACAAAGGAATTGTATATAGCGCATGGTCTGAACCCCAGGCACTGAGCACACAGACTGGTAGTGGTAGAACTGGTAGATGGTAGATGTACAGGCACACTGAGCACACAGACTGGTAGTGGTAGAACTGGTAGATGGTAGATGTACAGGCACACTGAGCACACAGACTGGTGATAGTAGAGCTGGTAGATGGTAGATGTACTGAACATACAGCCCTAGGATGCTGTAGATCTGGTAGATGGTAGATGTACTGAACATACTGAACATACAGCCCTAGGATGGAGGTAGAGCTGGTAGATGGTAGATGTACTGAACATACTGAACATACAGCCCTAAGATGGTGGTAGAGCTGGTAGATGGTAGATATACTGAACATACAGCCCTTCCCCTAGGATGGTGGTAGAGCTGGTAGATGGTAGATGTTGAAAGATATACAGAACATACAGCCCTTCCCCAAGGATGAAGGTAGTAGAGGTGGTAGATGGTAGACACATCTACCTAACTGGGTTTTCTACATGGCATGACAGCAGTAACAACTGACAGATGTACTCTGTCTCTCGTGTGGAGTAGACAGTATCGAGCCATGGAGATATGAATCCCTTATTTATTTATCTTTATCTCTAAGTTTACCTTGGTATCTCTCATCGACCTCGGTCAGCTGAGTTATATCTTCCATCTCGCGTCATAATTTTTCCCTCATCCTAATTCAAGACACGTCAGCCATCCTCGTGTAACTTTGAACTGACATAACTCTAATAAAAGATGGTTTTAAGGGCTTTCCCCTCAATACTTTATACAAGGATTTAGAGTTTTACGGTCACGCTTGTTTGTTGTTATCATTATCTTCCTCCTCCCCCTCCTCTCTCTCTCTCTCTCTCTCTCTCTCTCTCTCTCTCTCTCTCTCTCTCTCTCTCTCTCTCCTAAGGAGCTCCTCTTACAAAGGGATACAAAGGGTTACAAGCACAAACAGACCACTTGGTCTTCCTTTTCCGAGGCTGTTTTGTGATAGTGAGAGAGAGAGAGAGAGAGAGAGAGAGAGAGAGAGAGAGAGAGAGAGAGAGAGAGAGAGAGAGAGAGAGAGAGAGAGAGAGAGAGAGATGGATGTCATAGACCAGTGTGATAGGAGTATGAATACGTACATATCAAAGATGGAAAAAAACATTATCATTTTTCATTTGACTAAAGAGGCGTAAATAATGACGGCCGTGGGTCTGAAGCGTCATATGTTTATCATAGTTTTGTTTATTGACGTATCATATTTTCGAATCCTGGTTGCGGCAGTCGGCCCACAGTCAACCGAGCTTTTCATCCATCCTAAGGGTTTGGTCGATAAAAAGGGTACCTGGCTCAGGCTAAGGTATATATATATATATATATATATATATATATATATATATATATATATATATATATATATATGATATATATATATGTAAAGTTAATGGGATGGACGTGGTTAGGGCCTCAGGTACCCGTGCCGTCTTAACTAACATAAAAATATATCTTTCAACCACTCTAATTGGTAAATGATCCCGTACGTTAACAATCCTGGTGAGGGAAAGTATTTCACCTCAGTCGAGGTTAAAAAAGAAACAACAAAAAAAACCTATTGTCTTCCTCTCCTCCTTATTTCATCTTATTCGTCCACCTCACTCACCTGATTTGTCTCTTATTTCTATTTTCATCTGGAGGTTGCAGCCTTCAGTATCACCGCCTACACACACACACACACACACACACACACACACACACACACACACACACCCACACATATATACATACACACAGCCTCAGGCCGTACAGGAGGAGGAGGAGGAGGAAGAGGAGAAGGAGGAGGAGGAGGAGGAGGAGGAGGAGGAGGAGGAAGCGACCTGAGCCATCATAATGCCGTCCACCTGAGGATTGATTTCTGAGGAGCACATGTTGGGTGGGAGGCGACGTCCGACTCTGAACGTGGAAGTTATTGATCTATGAACACTGAAGATGACCCTCACCCATCTGGCCACCTCTCTTCCTGGACGTCTGTGTATATCCTCAGCTCGAAGTGAGGACACGTGGGTATCCTTAAGTCGAAGTGAGGACACGTGGGTTCCTCAGGTCGACGTGAGGAGTGTGGGTAACAGGAGTGAGGAGTGTGGGTGAGCAGGAGTGAGGAGTGTGGGTTCGTCTCATAACCAGGCATGAGGGAGTACTGTGGTGGTGTGGCTGTTTCCTACACCTACTGTGGCTAATCCTGGATTAAGGGCTTCCCTGAGGGATGACCTTATCTGGGTCAGACCAGCTGTTGGGTCAAGACCTAATGTTTCCCCCTGAGAGAGAGAGAGAGAGAGAGAGAGAGAGAGAGAGAGAGAGAGAGAGAGAGAGAGAGAGAGAGAGAGAGAGAGAGAGACAGACAGAGAAAGACAATGACGTCTGATTGCTGACACTCCAAACTCCTTAAGAAATGGTACGTCGATGGAAGCCGATTAAAGCTGACTTGAAGTCGTTCCCCCAAAATGTCTCCTGGCCATGTTTCCAGTCTGCTGGACCTGGCCATCTTCCAGTCTGCTGGAACTGGCCATCTTCCAGTCTGCTGGATCTGTCCATCTTCCAGTCTACTGGATCTGTCCATGTTTACAGCCTGCTGGAACTGGCCATCTTCCAGTCAACTGGATCTGTCCATCTTCCAGTCTGCTGGAACTGGCCATCTTCCAGTCAACTGGATCTGTCCATGTTTCCAGCCTGCTGGAACTGGCCATCTTCCAGTCTACTGGATCTGTCCATGTTCCAGTCTGCTGGACGACGTGGCCATCTTCCAGTCTACTGGATCTGTCCATGTTCCAGTCTGCTTGACCTGGCCATCTTCCAGTCAACTGGATCTGTCCATCTTCCAGTCTGCTGGAACTGGCCATACTCCAGTCTACTGGATCTGTCCATGTTCCAGTCTGCTGGACGACCTGGCCTTGTTTCCAGCCACGAGCCTCGCTGTGGGGGTGGGGTGGGGGGATGCTGAGGACACTGGGGAGAAGCGAAGCTCCACTGAGGAGGGGAGAACACCACTGGAATGAATAGATGCCCACCACTGGAGATGACCTGAAGAAGGAGGTAGTGAAAGATAAAGAGGATGAGGACAGAAGAGGAGAAGAGGAAATGTCTCTCCTGATGGACGAGGGAAAATGAGGTGTGAGACGAAACTAGAGGTTCTCATTATGGGAAGGCGGATGAGAAGGAGGAGGAAGAATAGCAGGAGGAGGAGGAGGAAGAAGAATAGTAGGAGGAGGAGGAGGAGAAGAATAGTAGGAGGAGGAGAAGGAAGAAGAATAGTAGGAGGAGGAGAAGGAAGAAGAAGAAGAATAGTAGGAGGAGGAGGAGGAAGAAGAATAGTGGGAGGAGGAGGAGGAAGAGGAGAAGGAAGAAGAGGAGGAGGAGGAGGAGGAGACAGAATAGGAGGAAGAAGGAAGTATGGTCGGGGGGTAATCAGCGGTGGCAAATGGTGGTAGATCATTGGCTGTTGTCAGTGGTTGAGGGGGTGAGAGGGTGAGGGAGTGAGTGAGTGAGGGGGGGTTAAACACCCCTCCCCTCATACCCTGAGGCCATTCTAAAGGTAACGTGACTCCCTCACTGACCCCCCCCCTTCTCCTCCTCCTCCCTCTCCTCCTCCTCCTCCCCCTCACCCCCCCCCCTCCTCACACACACCCCCCTTTCACCCCCCCCAACAACTTCCAGCGTTTCAATGTCCCCCCCCCCACCCTTCCCTTCCCCAACCCCCCCTTGTGTTCCAGTTGACCTTCTGTACGGCTTCCTGGAAATGACCCCCTCCCACCCTTCCCCCTCTTCTCCCCTCACCTCCCCTTCCTCCTCTCCCCCTCCCCCTCCCTTGGCTACCATCACAGCCATAACCCAAGTCTGAAGTTTTCCAGCCGCCTCTTCTCTCTCTCTCTCTCTCTCTCTCTCTCTCTCTCTCTCTCTCTCTCTCTCTCTCTCTCTCTCTCTAAATCTGCTTTATGTATGTATGAATGTATGTATGTATTTATGTATATATGTATGTGTATGTATGTATGTATGTGTGTATGTATGTATATATGTATGTATGTATGTATGTATCCATCTATCTGTCTATCAATCTATCTATCTATTGATCTATCTATCTATCAATCTATTTATCTATATATATTGACATATCTATTGATCTATCTATCTATCTATCTATCTATCTATCAATCCACCAGAGACTACATCATACATGTGACACCTTAGGCCATCTCTTTGCATGAATATATACCCTCACACACACACACACACACACACACACACACACACACACACACACACACACACACAACCTTTCGTAACCCAGGATGAACAAGCGGTGTAGAACGTAACGTACGTGACTTAAGGTGACAAACAATACATCCCAGGATGAACAACGACGTAGGGCGTTGCTAATGGAAGTTAATTACTCCGGGACTAAACATTTGACACTGTGATGAGCCAGACTGGCTGTGTCATTGTGTGGAGTGGGGTTGTGGAACCTCAGCTGCTCGCTAAACCTACCTTAATGAGATTCAAGTTAGGAAAAAAAACCCTAAAAAAAAACTCCTTTGTTCCATATTTCATCGTTCATATTCATAATAGACAGGTGTGTCACATTGTATCGTTCACATATCAACTGCTGCTTGCATGAAGTGACTCATTGACTCATTCCTCCTCATTTATTCATACTCACACTCATGTAACTCATACTCAAACTTCCCATGTCAGGCTTTGCTGAAGTCAACGATATCTACATATTCCTTCCTTCTGTCATTCATCTTCGTGATTTTTCTAAGTCCATCGTATAAACCTTTCTTCCTTCACTTCCTTCCATTTCCATCGCATATTCGTCTTCCATCACTTCCTCCCTTCTATCTCCATCAACATAATCCGCTTCCTTCACTATCTTTAATCTCTTTCTATCATCATCACATTATCTAACTAGTTCTCATAAATGGGAGATAACTAATTTACGTCTTTATTCGCATTATCTTGTTTACCTTTTAGTCGTGTTGATAAAGAAATAACCAATACGTTACTAGCCTCTGCCTTAGCGCGTGTAGTGGCCAAAGACTTATTTCACACGTCTGATATTCCTAAAGTAACACAAAATTATATGAAATTCCAATCTAACTCTGTTACTAAACCAGATTACCTTAAACCACCGTAAACCAATGTAATCGTCAGCAGTGCGTAAGGGCTCAAGAGTATCAAAGGTAATCCAATTGTCCAGAGAGATTAACATGATAATTGTTTAATAATGACGGAGGTTTGAGGCCAGCGTAGGTAATTATTAATGAGAGTAATTTTCCCTCATAGTTCAAAGGCTCTGTTGTTTTCTTAATCCCACGGTAGCTTGACTGATGATAATGTACCTTATCCTCTGTCCTTAAACTCTGGTGAAGTGTATATATGCGCCATATATCGTTACAGTTGTAATAACTGGGGTAAATGACTGAAGTATATATATGTGTGTGATTATTACACGAAAGTGCACTCGGGAGCTTATAGTGTTTCATTTTCCCCTGGGATTCATAGGAATATATATATATATATTTATATATATATATATATATATATATATATATATATATATATATATATATATATATATATATATATATATATATATATAATGATAGCCACATCATCAGGGGAGACACAAGAAAGAAATATAACAGTCAGTTGATCTACAAATAAGAGACGTAGCTAGGACGCCATTTGGTAAACTATGATCTACTTCAGCATAGCACAATGTCTGTGTAATCCATGTCAAGAGACTGTAATATAACCATGATCTTTCCCAGCCTTGTGGCCACACCCCCTCCTCCTCTTCATGACCTTGCCTGACCCCCAGATGACACTGGGGTCAAAAAACCCCGCCCCCCCAGACCCAGAGCAGCAACTGATGCCAAAATTCTCATCATCACAGAGAGAACCAGATCTCTACGTCTCAGAGAGAGAGAGAGAGAGAGAGAGAGAGAGAGAGAGAGAGAGAGAGAGAGAGAGAGAGAGAGAGAGAGAGAGAGAGAGAGAGAGAATCCAAACATTCCTGGTCGCGTGTTTACAAGGAATTGAACCCTTTTATACCAGTGCAATCATCTGTCCCTCGGCAACTCAAACACATCAAAAACCTCTTCCCTCTCCATCTCTCTCTCTCTCTCCTCTCTCTCTCTCTCTCTCTCTCTCTCTCTCTCTCTCTCTCTCTCTCTCTCTCATATATGCCATCGCAAGATATTTAGATTTCAAACCTGGATACGCTCCCAGGGACTTAAATCAGAGAGAGAGAAAAAAAAGGTCCCACATCTCTCTCTCCTCTTCCCCCCCTCGCCTTAACAAACCCTCCCTCCCTTTTTCTTTTTTGTAAATGTCTTGTTCCTTTTCCCTTCTATGCTTGAGCAAATGTTATTGAGAATCCCGACCCTCGTCCGTTAGTGATAGCTAGCATTCTTGCCTCCTTGGACGGTTGCCAAAAGCAGAGGAGTTCGCCATCAAAGACGAGGAGTTCTTGAACATATTGTGTTTCACTTTGCTTTTTAAACACCTGGGTATTCGCAAATATCTTCTCGTTTTTCCCTTTTCAAATCCTTTTTGAAGAATCTTTAGTCTTCTTTTGAAGTCATTTTAAACTCGCGTCAACGTCTTTTTCACATCTAATGCCACGATGAATCAATGTATGTATTCTTTTTTGATTTTCGTTTTCTATAGCGATCTATGTCTATAGGAACATGGAGGCTGATCATATACATGTTATCATTAAGAACAGACCACCACACCGTCTACTTAACTAAAACCATAAATTTGCGTCGTATGCCGCTATTTTCC
Organism: Panulirus ornatus; assembly: GCF_036320965.1. Lineage (NCBI taxonomy): Eukaryota > Metazoa > Arthropoda > Malacostraca > Decapoda > Palinuridae > Panulirus > Panulirus ornatus. The sequence goes on from NC_092236.1 coordinate 54,770,987, forward strand.
CCCAGACGCCCAAAAATTGTTTGAAGTGAATAAATCACTCGGTTCTATAGGGCGTCATAGCCATTATCATCATGGTCAAATTAGGTCATAGGTGTTTGTGGTCCAACTGCTGTATACCTTCATCACACATCTGTATGTACATATGTCGGAAGCCATATGTGGAAAATGAAATACGAAGTTCTCGGTACCTTTGTGACACTGCACATCATCTCTGTATCCCTAAAGAAGCGAATTATAACGAAAACGCTTGGATCTTTGAGCTTCGTTTTCCTTGTCACTACCATTATATTCCCGATTCACATGCTCTTTCGTGATTTACCTGCATCTATATGTATCTGGAAGTTAAAAGACAATTACATAGAACATAGTGAAACACGTACACAAGATGTAACTACGTATCATATCTTTCTTTCCCCTTTCCACTTTCCTCTTATGGCCGAAGTGTGCTCATGGAACTAAGAATTTGAGCGATCTGGGCCTGAACAGGCAGGAGGGTGAAAGGCGTGCACGGGATAGAGCGAATTGGAACGATGTGATACAGAGAGGCGTTGAATTAACCCTCACTAAAATAGACTTCTCCTCCTCTTCACCATCCCGATCTCAGAGAACCGAAGGGTTTTGGAATATCCTGAATATCATTTGAATATTGTGGAGATGCGGGTCCCCTCCGTACCAGGATAATCAACAAATCCCACACCCTGGCATCCCAAATCCACCCCAACCCTTCCCTTGATCTCTGGGACGAATTGGTCTAAATCATTCAAGAACTGAAGCTCCGACCCTGTTGTTGATTTTCATTCTCACTTTTTTTTTCCCCTATGAAGGTGAATGAGGGGGAAGAGAGAGAGAGAGAGAGAGAGAGAGAGAGAGAGAGAGAGAGAGAGAGAGAGAGAGAGAGAGAGAGAGAGAGAGAGAGGAGAGAGAGTGTGTGTTATGCATCGAAGCTCTACCCACGAGCAAGTAACAGGTCTGTACCACCCAATTACAGGCAATGAGCCAGGGTTGTTTGGGTGTTAAATTATCTGCTCCACTCATGGCATTGTAGTGGTGCTGGCTGACCAGCTGTGGCGGCGCTGGTCTACCAGCTGTGGTAGTGCTGGTGTACCAGCTGTGGTAGTGCTGGTGTACCAGCTGTGGTAGTGCTGGTCTACCAGCTGTGGTAGTGCTGGTGTACCAGCTGTGATGCTGCTGGTCTAACAGCATATGGTTCTCCTGGTCTACCAGCTGGCCTTATCATCCAGGCTTACCAGCTGGCCTCACTGCACCACCTGTGTTCTCCAGTGATCAAAGACCACCAACGCCACAACAGTGGGTAACAATCTCTTTGATCTTCACTTCACATATGATGCTTCTCCTTTTAACCCTTCTCTTGATGTACCACGCATGATGAACTTCGTTACACATTAACGAAAACTGGTACACAGTATAACAACATGTCGTAACGAGATGTATGTATTACACATGATTACATCAGAAATATTCTGTAATGAAAGGGATAGATTTTCCGTTTTCTAGTTAAAATACAGTACTGTAGTGACTAGATACAGTAGCTGAGAATGTAAGGGTAAGAAAGAGGAAAGGTATGAGAAGAAGAAGACGAAGAAGACGAAGAAGAAGAAGAAGAAGAAGAAGAAGAATGTGATGATATTAGGAAGAAAACATAAAAGGTTAAGAAAAAGAGGAAAAAGAAGAGAAGAAAAAGGAGTTAATGTATATAGCCATGAAACATCAACAATAACAAATACAACAAAGAACAACAACAGAGACAAGAATCAAAACAACGACAGTCAACACACACACACACACACACACACACACATATATATATATATATATATATATATATATATATATATATATATATATATATATATATATATATATATATATATATATATGTATCAAATTGTTAGTAATTAGCCTGATATTCTAAAACACCGTAAACACAGACCATGAGACTGTGTTGGTTAAGATGTCTAGAATGATATCATGTGTTCGTTTATCACATCTTGCTTCCAGGTGATTTGACAGCTGCTAATGTGTCTCTGTGAAGAGATAATCTACGTTCTGAAATGAGGCTTAGCTCTCTCTCTCTCTCTCTCTCTCTCTCTCTCTCTCTCTCTCTCTCTCTCTCTCTCTCTCTCTCTTATACGACTTACTATAGCAATATAGGATGGAAATAATGGAGGTATATTCATTATCATGGATATTTTGATTTTGAACTCATTCTTCAACAACAAGTAGGAGGACGAACAGCTTAGCCAAACTCGCCAATATAATTCACAGACTAAGTCACCACAATCACACTCTTGTGTCTCTCTCCGCTCATGGCTTGCATTGTGCTTCAGTTCAGTCCAACATCTCCCTCGCCAGTCATTCAGTCAGTTAATCAGTCAGTCAGTCAGTCAGTTAGTCAGTCAGTCAGTTAGTCAGTCAGTCAGTCAGTCAGCAGTCGGGTCTATACATCATCTCAGGTCTCAGTGCATTTCATTCATGTGTCTTCACGGTGGGAGGGGCCCCATGCCATTCCATTAGTGCTGTTTGTGGGTCACGCCTCCCTTTGTCCTTATGACCCTCACTCACTCACTCGTGTTTACACTCTATCTCTCGTACTGAGACTCAGGCCAAATCTTTACGTATATATATATATATATATATATATATATATATATATATATATATATATATATATATATATATATATATATATATATATATACTAATGCACATGTATTTATGGTTTCTGAATAGCTCGAGAATCGTTTTCTTTCACTGATCTGTTACATATCACTGTAGCTTTGCAGACACTGCTGTATTCCACTGCTGCCATGTATATAGTGAGCAAAAAAATTAATTAGATTCTATTCTATTTCCTGAATGTAGTTCAATCTCTTTATTGGAGGCTAGTTCATATAACAGACATAGTTACATTCAGCTTTCACCGAAACAGATATCATTACTAGTCACCAATGACACTGCTATCTCTGTTATCTCTATCTCTCTTTTTCTTCGTTATTTCTCAATGTCTCATTCACATTTTCAATATTCCAAAGTTCTCATCCATGTCAGGCCGTCTTATGATTAAGCAATGACCAGTAATGTATTTCTGACCATGTCATAACTCGGCACAGTGTACATTTCAATCATTTTGTCTGAAGATATGCATGTATCACTGGGGTTGTGAGAACAGCTGAAGTGAGGTTGTGGAAGAGGAGTAGGGTTGTGGGAGCAGATGGGATGAGGTTGCATGGGGTGGGTTGGGTTAAGACACCAGTGGAAGGAAGTGAGGATGATAGATGGATGAGATAGACTATAAACACCAGAGATAAATGGTGAAAGCCACATTTGCCTCTCTCGCTGCCCAAGAATAATAGAAATGATGGAGAACAAGAATTATTTACGTTGTATTTGGGTTAACATCATTTTTTCTTTGAGCTTCAACAAGAAGGACGATTGAGAACAACTGAGTTGTGCTTTACCTCTCGTAATTAATCAATTATCAAGGGTGAAATAATAATGTGAGAAGACTCGCTGGTAAATATAAAACACAGGAACTCCAAGTTACCGACTGTATCTTAAGCCTCGACAATGGTTTGAAACACAGTCGAGATCATGGAAGACCTTGTGTGTGTGTGTGTGTGTGTGTGTGTGTGTGTGTGTGTGTGTGTGTGTGTGTGTGTGTCATCTTTCCAGCCAGGATCCTCATGGCCTTTAGAAACATAAGTAAGAGTAAATATTGCATGACGTTCCCTATACATCCCTCCCCCCACTACCACCACCCCAACCCCCTTCTGGCTGAGGCCCGACTCATGAGATCCCAGAAACATCAAAAACAACAACAACAAGAACAACAACACAACCCACAACAAGAACACAACTCTCATGTTGATCCCACATGGGTTGTGGGTCAACCTGTGGTCATATTAATGTGCATTTCACCCATCTTTCCATCTATAACCTTCCAGTACGTAAGTCCTTCATCTTTCCATTTTGACCTTTGGCCTTGACAGTCGAAGGAAATGACTCTCGATACATACCAGTATTGTTTTAAAGGTCATAATGACAAAAGGTTATTACTAACGCCCTTTACGGTAAAGGTCATGATATATGCTAGAATCCCACATTAATTCAGTTAGATAATCTCATTTACTTCAATCAGATATCAATATCAGATTTAGATGAAATTTTCTGATAATGTGAGACCATTTTTTTTTGTTTCACAGTTTTTAAGATTCAGATGAATTTTTTTTTTGTTCAGATTATTTGATAGGGGTCAATACGTCAGTATGAAGAGGTCATGTGGTTATGGGGAGGAGGGGGGGGGGGGCAGTGTGGCAGTACGGGGAAGGCTATGTGGTAAGTGGGCCAGTGTGTTATGTGGTAGGGAGCCAGTGTGTGTCAATAGGAGGAGGTTATGGGGTTAGGGAGCCAGTGTGTGTGTGTGTGTGTGTGTGTGTGTGTGTGTGTGTGTGTGTGTGTGTGTGTGTGTGTGTGTGTCAGTATGAGGAGGTTATGGGGTTAGAGAGCTAGGTGTGTGTCACTATGAGGAGGTTATGTGGTAAAAGGGGGCCAGTGTGTCTGTATGTGGAGGTTATATGGTAGGAGATGATAGTATGTCAATATAAGGAGGTTAAACCCCTAGCGAGTTTCAGGTCACCTCAAGTCAAAGGTTACAGGTCATCCCACGTCCACATCATCCTATTTCCAAGTCACCCTTGGCCAAGACCATCATAGGGCCATCACTCGAGGTTCCAGGATACGCTTGACCAAGGTCATCCTTGGTCCAGACCATCTTAAATCCAGGTCAACCTGTCATCTGGCTATCTGAAGTTCAGGTCACCCTCTAGATTCAGGTCAGCTGAAGTCAAGAGTCATCTTAAGTACAGGTCACCATGGGTACCAGGTCATTCTGTATCTCTACCACCTCAGGTCCTCACCAGGTCAAGTCCAGCCTACTACATTTCCAGTCAAATCTAGGTCCAGCCCATACCAGGTCCAGCCCACAGCAGGTCCAGCCCATGGCAGGTCCAGCCCATGGCAGGTCCAGCCCACAGCAGGTCCGGCCCACAGCATGTCCAGCCCATGGCAGGTCCAGCCCATGGTAGGTCCAGCCCACAGCAGGTCCAGCCCACGGCAGGTCAAGCCCACGGTAGGTCCGGCCCACAGCAGGTCCAGCCCACGGCAGGTCCAGCCCATAGCAGGTCCAGCCCACAACAGGTCCAGCCCACGGCAGGTCCAGCCCACAGCAGGTCCAGCCCACAGCAGGTCCAGTTTATCAAGATTCTGTAACTACAAAGTTCAACCCAACCAAACCCAGCCCAGGTCCACCTCAACCCCAAGGTCCAACCTCCTTCCTAAGCCCCAGAGGAACCAAGACCCAGCCCTGGTCATGCCAAACCCCTTGGGGTAACAGCAGCCTTCCATGAGCCTCACATTTGATGGAAAAAAGAGAAGAGAAAAATTGACATGTTTGTCATTAAGGATGGTTGCAGATGTAGAATGAAGAATCCTATTTGAAATGCTACCTGCTGGCGCGCCCTTCGATCTGACCCTTAAAGGGGGTCAGAATATGAAACTCCAGGTTATTACACTCAGCCTAAAGGAGCCACAGTCTTGGCCCTTTATATTTGATGGCATTTATTCTCCAAATTGGACGAAGAGATTCTGTTCGTCCAACACACCTTCAGAAATATTGTGAGGCAGTGATAATATTGCATCTCTTAACTTTGTTATTCTTATGATTAAAGGATTTCAGGGCAAGTAACTGATTCTTACTCGTATTAAATAGATTCTTACTTGTATCAACACTGAAGGTAAGTTAGTTAACTGGCTCTCTGAGGTTGCTTAAGATATACGCCACCTTTGCTTATGTTTGAAGCAACTGCCAAACATTGGGTGGAAAGACAAAACGTGCCATGAAGGATCAGAAGGTAACAGAAAGAGCAACAGATCAAGAGAGTCTATGAAAGCCTTTCCAACCCACTAGTGGTCTCTGACGAACCTCCCCTGGGTCTCTTCAGAAAAGACCATCATGGTCTTCCAGTCGAGCCATTGATTCTCTCTCCAAAAAGGATATTATTATCAACTCTCGAAAAGAACTATTGGATCATTCGAATTAGGCCATGGGTCATCTCAACAGGCCATTAAAGTCTTTTCGGGTAGACCAACTAAGGTCTTTCGAAAAGGGAGGAGGTTTGGTAAACCATCTGTAGCAGTAGTTGACCAACAGGACGAGTTAATGACCACGTAACAGCAGGAATAAAGCCCTTGGACCTTGGTCATCCCCCAATGCCAGCTCATGTCACTCCATGATCCACCTCAGCTAAAGAGAACCATTTTTCCCTCAGCTGACCTTACTTATCCTTGTCTGCTGGTGGTGAGGACGTCACCTTGTCTGCTGGTGGTGAGGACGTCACCTTGTCTGCTGGTGGTGAGGACGTCACCTTGTCTGCTGGTGGTGAGGACGTCGCCTTGTCTGCTGGTGGTGAGGACGTCACCTTGTCTGCTGGTGGTGAGGACCCAGAGAAACCATTCCCCTTGCTAACCTCAACCCCTGCCTGCTGCTGGTGGGGGTCGAGTGGGGAGAACCTGGACTTTAATTACACCTTCCTCCCCTTACTAAGCAAAACCCTGCCTGCTGGTCAGTGTCCTGCTTGAGCTCTCAACCCTGCCTGCTGGGTGTCCTGCTGAGCTCAGCCCTGGCTGCTGGGTGTCCTGCCCTGCTGGGGGGAGGGAGGGCGGCGGTGTCTAGTGGGGAGGGCCTGAACTTCTCGTCCAGAATTTGGCAAAGAATAAAAAATGACTCGACAGGAATTTCCCCCAAAATAGAAAAGCCTTTCCCCTTGAGGCCGTGAAGAGCCATAACACATTGTGTGTGAGACACATTAGGATGGTCGACCGAGGTGGGTATATTCCCTCCTCCTCCCGGAGACTAATGCCCTTTGGAGAGTTATCTGATGGGGATTCATTCCCTCACTTAACTCTTTACACTGTGGAGGTTACGTAATTGTTCGTCGTGGGGAGAGAGAGAGAGAGAGAGAGAGAGAGAGAGAGAGAGAGAGAGAGAGAGAGAGAGAGAGAGAGAGAGAGAGAGAGAGAACAAGCACAACGAAATCCATCAGAACTTGTCTAAAAGCACACGAAAGGCCGCCATGACATCTACGAAATCAAAAAAAAAAAAAAAAAGAAGAAAAAAAAATCATGAGATAGTTATTACCTTTTCCCAATCCTTTAGACACACGGTCTACAAATAGTCCAATCACGAATCCCTCTCTATCACCGTCATCCTTATATAATCCGTCCAATACTGAGGACATAATCACCATCTTTGCACCAGTACAATGAGGCGTGGAAGGATTGGAAATATATCTGAACAAAGATACGTAACTCTCCCCGTTACGGTAATATACCGCGCCTCTGGTGGGCAAGATGGAAACTAACACCAACACTGAATTTGCCTCTGTGTACAGAGGTAAAATGTAAACCAAGAAAAGAAAGGTGGGTCGACGACATCGGCATGGTAGTGTTAAAGAACCTGTACTAGATGACATTGATGCTACTGTATCATCTCCTACTGTCTGGTATCCCTAGTGTTGCTGGTACTACTATTACCACTAGTACTACTAGTACCACTAGTACTACTATTACTACTAGTAACACTAGTACTACTGGTACCACTAGTACTACTAGTACCACTAGTACTACTAGTAACACTAGTACCACTACGAACACTAATACTACTGGTACTACTAGTACTACTAGTACCACTAGTACTACTAGTACTACTAGTACCACTAGTACCACTAGTACTACTAGTAACACTAGTACTACTGGTATCAATGTACAGAGCTCTGGTTAAACTGAGGCTGTATCACTGGGAGTAGAATGTCACTTAAAGCAGAGAGAGAAACACACTTACACACACACACACACACACACACACACACACACACACACACACACACACACTTCCCTCGGGACTCACACAGAGCCGGCCAGAAGCCACCAGTGTAGTCTTAAGAAACACTTAACAATGGTTTCCCCTCACGTCACACACAGACGTAGGTTCTCGTCTTGTGAGATGGCCAGGGTTGCTTTGTGGAGTTATTGCTGAAGAATATATCTCTTGCGGGCCGTTTTCTTCTGAGGATGAGAGCGAAGGAGCGTGTGAGGAGGGGGGGAAAGAAGATGATGAGGCAGTGAGGTAAATGAGACGTATGTTCCCTCATGAGGCGAAAATGGGGTTTTATTCCCCTCCACCCCACTCTCTGCCCCCACTACGGCTTTCGTCTCCAACAACTTGTGTCGACGGTGAACATGCCCAAAATGGGATCGTCATAAGGGTTGTGTTGTTGTTGTTGTTGTTGTTGTTGTTGTTTTTGATGTTTCTGGGATCTCATTAGTCGGGCCTCAGCCAGAAGGGGGTTGGGGTGGTGGTAGTGGGGCGGGAGGGGTGTATAGGGAATGTCATGCAATATTTACTCTCACTTATGTTTCTAAAGGCAATGAGGATCCTGGCTGGAAAGATGACACACACACACACACACACACACACACACACACACACACACACACACAAGTCTTCCATGATCTCGACTGTGTTTCAAACCATTGTCGAGGCTTAAGATACAGTCAGTAACTTGGAGTTCCTGTGTTTTATATTTACCAGCGAGTCTTCTCACATTATTATTTCACCCTTGATAATTGATTAATTACGAGAAGTAAAGCACAACTCAGTTGTTCTCAATCGTCCTCTCTGTTGAAGCTCAAAGAAAAAATGATGTTGACCCAAATACAACGTAAATAATTCTTGTTCTCCATCATTTCTATTATTCTTAGGCAGAGAGAGAGGCAAATGTGGCTTTTACCATTTATCTCTGGTGTTTATAGTCTATCTCATCCATTTATCATCCTCACTTCCTTCCACTGGTGTCTTAACCCAACCCACCCCATGCAACCTCATCCATCTGCTCCCACAACCCTACTCTTCTTCCACAACCTTACTTCAGCTGTTCGCACAACCCCAGCGATAAATGTAAAACTTCAGACAAAAGAAGATCAGATAAGGATAGGATTGAAATGTACGCACTGCAGTGTATAGGATTGAAATGTACACCTAAAGCATTGAATCATCCCTTTATATTACCCTCATCAGCATACACTTCGATGGCACAACCACTCTGTATTCTAAACACCTCATCTGCATCCCCCCCAGTCATGTCTCGCGTGTTTATACCTTTCAGTTCACACCCATCCTGCCATGAATACCACGCCCCCGCCTCCTTCCCCTCCTTGAGCGAAATAACGACAGAAATTCTAAGATGAAAATTTCATATCAGATGATCAGAATATCAACAGATCGCTCTCTCTCTCTCTCTCTCTCTCTCTCTCTCTCTCTCTCTCTCTCTCTCTCTCTCTCTCTCTCTCTCTCCAGCTGCCAGTTCCCATGGGGGTCGAGAGGGAACGATTAATGAGGGGGCCGAGATCATCTCCCAGTTGAAGAAGATTTTACACTCTCTCTCTCTCTCTCTCTATTCGTATATATATATATATATATATATATATATATATTATATATATATATATATATATATATATATATATATATATTATATATATATATATATGTGTGTGTGTGTGTGTGTGTGTGTGTGTATGTGTGTGTGTGCAATGAACCGAAACCACAGCTCCCTTTTCACATCCAGACCCCACAAAGCTTTCCATGGTTTACCCCAGCCGCTTCACATGCCTTAGTTCAATCCATTGATAGCACGTCGACCCCTGTATACCACATCGTTCCAATTCACTCTATTCCTTGCACGCCTTTCACCCTCCTGCATGTTCAGGCCCCAATCGTTCAAAATCTTTTTCACTCCATCTTTCCACCTCCAATTTGCTCTCCCGCTTCTCGTTCCCTCCACCTCTGACACATGTATCCTCTTGGTCAATCTTTTCTCACTCACTCCACACCTCATTTTTCTCGTCCATCAGGAGATACCCTTCCTCTTCTCTTCTTCTATCCTCATCCTCCTTATCTTCCACTACCTTCTTCTTCAGGTCATCTCCAGTGGTGGGAATCTCTTCTTTGCAGTGGTGTTCTCCCCTCCTCAGTGGAGCTTCGCTTCTCCCCAGTGTCCTCAGCTTTACCTCTTCCCATCTTTCCTCCTCAGTGGAGCTCAGCCTTCCCCCCCCAGGCCCCCTACGTCAGCGTCCATGCTGTCTATTAGGACGTTAATGGGACGCTGTGGGTGGTTTATCTCTCTCTTGCCCTCGCGGGATGGTGGATGCCTTCAGGGAGAAAGATCCATCGCCTGTATGGTTCGTAGAGATGAAGATTTGTGTGTGTGTGTGTGTGTGTGTGTGTGTGTGTGTGTGTGTGTGTGTGTGTGTGTGTGTGTGTGTGTGTGTGTGTGTGTGTGTGTGTGTGTGTGTGTGAATGTTTGATTCTATGTTCTTTGGGTGTATGTGTATGTGTGTCTTTTTTGCCTGTGTACAAGAATGTTTGTGTCGTGTATGATATGTATGTATATATATGCAAGTTTGGTTGTTTGAGAAGCCTTCGATGTGTATGCATGTGTATGTATATATCTCTATGTATATTTGGTTGTTTCAGAGCCCCATGATGTATGTGTATGTGTTATGTGTATGTGTGCCTGTGTTTGACGCCTATGTGAAACTTTGTACATTTCCAGTCTCATGTCTTGTGGTCCCCACGCATCTGATGTTGCTGTATTCCACGCCTCATGGACACGCCACAAATCATCAGCTTGAAGTATTATCATCGTCCAGCATCCTGGAACGCAGCCTGGTCCAGGAGACTGGAAGACGGGTTGGTCCAGTGGTCTGGAAGACGGCCTAGTCCAGTGGTATGGAAGACGGCCTGGTCCAGTGGTCTGGAAGACGGCCTGGTCCAGTGGTCTGGAATGTGGCTTGGTCCAGTGGTCTGGAAGGAGGCTTGATCCAGCAGACTGGAACATGGCCAGGTACAGCAGGCTGAAAGATGGCCAGGTCCAGCAGGCTGGAACATGGCCAGGTCCAGCAGGCTGGAACATCGCTTGATCCAGCAGGCTGGAACATGGCCAGGTACAGCAGGCTGGAAGATGGCCAGGTCCAGCAGGCTGAAAGATGGCCAGGTCCAGCAGGCTGGAACATGGTCAGGTCCAGCAGGCTGGAACATCGCTTGATCCAGCAGGCTGGAACATGGCCAGGTCCAGCAGGCTGGAACATGGCTTGATCCAGCAGGCTGGAACATGGCCAGGTCCAGCAGGCTGGAACATGGCCAGGTCTAGCAGGCTGGAACATGGCCAGGTCCAGCAGGCTGGAACATAGCCAGGTCTAGCAGGCTGGAACATGGCCAGGTCTAGCAGGCTGGAACATGGCCAGGTCTAGCAGGCTGGAACATGGCCAGGTCTAGCAGGCTGGAACATGGCCAGGTCCAGCAGGCTGGAACATGGCCAGGTCCAGCAGGCTGGAACATGGCTTGATCCAGCAGGCTGGAACATGGCCAGGTCCAGCAGGCTGGAACATGGCCAGGTCCAGCAGGCTGGAACATGGCCAGGAGACACTTGGAAGAGCGACTTCAAGTCAGCTTTAATCGGCTTCCATCGACGTACCATTTCTTAAGGAGTTTGGAGTGTCAGCAATCAGTCGACATTGTCTCTCTCTTCTCTCTCTCTCTCTCTCTCTCTCTCTCTCTCTCTCTCTCTCTCTCTCTCTCTCCAACAATTCTGGACCTGGTGGTATACGACGCCATCTATCAACGCCTCCCTCAACCACTACTCCTTAGAACGAAAGTCTAGTGGATTTATGCGCCTTGAAATTACTATGGGAGTTTTCAGCAAATCTATCTATCTATCTATCTATCCATCTATCTATCTATATATATATATGCCTTATTTCAAGATGAAGATAACATCTACTATGATATACTTCTATACTGTAACATTGTATTCCAAATATATATTTCAGATTTGATATTTTGTGACGTATCGCGTTATAGATGTTATTTCTGTTCATCAAAGACGTTCATGGTAAAGGCTTGCGTCTATCTGACCCGTTCTTAATGACCGTGAAAGTCCAGGTAATCAAAGACTCGAAGATAATTAAGGTTATTGATTGCCAATTTCCTGTACGTCTTATATGCCTTTATTTTTCCTTTATTGACTCGTAATGCTTCCCCTCCCCTCCCCCATCTCTCTCTCTCTCTCTCTCTCTCTCTCTCTCTCTCTCTCTCTCTCTCCCTCTCCCTCTCTCTCTCAGGGGGAACATTAGGTCTTGACCCAACAGCTGGTCTGACCCAGATAAGGTCATCCCTCAGGGAAGCCCTTAATCCAGGATTAGCCACAGTAGGTGTAGGAAACAGCCACACCACCACAGTACTCCCTCATGCCTGGTTATGAGGCGAACCCACACTCCTCACTCCTGCTCACCCACACTCCTCACGTCGACCTGAGGAACCCACGTGTCCTCACTTCGACCTGAGGATACACCTGTGTCCTCACTTCGAGCTGAGGATACCCATGTGTCCTCACTTCGACCTGAGGATACACCTGTGTCCTCACTTCAACTTAAGGATACACCTGTGTCCTCACTTCAACTTGAGGATACACCTGTGTCCTCACTTCAACTTAAGGATACCCACGTGTCCTCACTTCGAGCTGAGGATATACACAGACGTCCAGGAAGAGAGGTGGCCAGATGGGTGAGGGTCATCTTCAGTGTTCATAGATCAATAACTTCCACGTTCAGAGTCGGACGTCGCCTCCCACCCAACATGTGCTCCTCAGAAATCAATCCTCAGGTGGACGGCATTATGATGGCTCAGGTCGCTTCCTCCTCCTCCTGTACGGCCTGAGGCTGTGTGTGTGTGTGTGTGTGTGTGTGTGTGTGTGTGTGTGTGTGTGTGTGTAGGTGGTCATGGTGATGGCGAAGGCTGCGACGTCCACATACACACAGAAATGAATAAGAGACACAATAGGTGAACAGGAGGATTGGATAGATAGCATGAGAGAGGGAGAGCGAGAGAGAGAGAGCAAGGAAGAAACTAGGATATGATAGAGGAACTGATACGGAGAGGTGAGAGAAAGAGAACCAAAAAAAGAATAATTGATAAAGAAGTGGAAAGGAAAAAGGAGAATTTGTTGTTTGGTTCCACTAACTCGTGGAGAGCTGTGTTCACTTCGATGTGACCTTCTGCAGATATTCTGGGACTTGAGACGTGTGTGTGTGTGACTTTACTTCCTGGGTTGTTAGTTAGATAACAGAAGGAAGGAGAGGAAGATAAGCACGAGCGGAGTGAGATAAGGGATGACCTAGGATGTGCGTGAGAGGGAGGAAGAGTGGGTCATAAAGACAGGAGGGGAGATAGGCAGAGGAAGAAGAGAGAGAGAGAGAGAGAGAGAGAGAGAGAGAGAGAGAGAGAGAGAGAGAGAGAGAGAGAGAGAGAGAGAGAGATCAGTATCTCTTATCAAACTTACTCAAACACTTCACGTAATATTTTCGTCATCTTTCTCACGAATCAAATGACCTTTTTCTTTTTTTTCTCTACTAAGTCTCATTCGTACAATTGCTAGTCGAACATAATCATTGAAGATCTAATAACTATAGTATTCCTTTACTTTACTGTACTTTAGCCACAACAGCTGTAAATAAACACTACATAGTCGATAACTATTGATAAAGTAGTGACGCTCATGGAGAACCGTGTACATGATTTACATAACAGATGTAAACAAGTTATAAATACTAGTTGTTTCCAGTCCCGGTAGCGTGTTTATGAATATATTCATCCATGACATTGCGAACAGCAAAAAATTCCACATATGCTTTTGCACAATGCATTTGATCACACAAGAATTTATGCAAGTATACCTATTCTTAAGGTTATTATCATCTTGGCCATTGGATTCGTGTACTGCTGTTGTACGTGGAGGGGAAGCTGCTTCCATCAACTTGTGTGTGGCGAATGGCTACTTGAGGATGAGCCATTGTGATACCTTACCCTCTTCCCTTGTGGAGCTAAGCAGTCGAATGAGCTTCCTTCCCATATCTTCCCTCTCCATATAACCTGTCTTCCTTTAAGAGTTAGGTTCTGCAAGTACTTGGTTTGGTTCATTCCCAATTTCTATAATTATAACTATAACTATAACTATAACTATTTTCTTTCACTTGTGATAGCCTGAATGAGCTGAAGTTGTTTGTACCTGACATGTCGATTTCTATGAAACATTATATTTATATATATATATATATATATATATATATATATATATATATATATATATATATATATATATATATATATATCATACAAACCTCCAACAGCCAGGATCGAACCCGGGACCCCTGTGCAACAGGTGGGAGCGCTACCGCTAGGCTATGATCATACAGGTTTGTATGTTCTATGAAGGTGTGCGTTCATGTGCACTTTGTTCGTGTATACATACATGTATATATATATATATATATATATATATATATATATATATATATATATATATATATATATATATATATATATATAAAAGTAAGTACTAATGTTTCCGTCAGAGCCACAAAGAGCAAAAGAACGCCCACAAATGCATTTGCATAAACATGCAGGATACAATGTATATATATATATATATATATATATATATATATATATATATATATATATATATATATATATATATATATCCAGACACACACACACACACACACACACACACACAGCGCGTTCCCTCTCACTTTAACAACCAATTGTAACAACACTCAATCTAAAATGCAAATGAGGGGTTGTGCTCCCACACACACACACACACACACACACAACAAATGTACATTTTCCATTCTTTTTTCCATTACGGAATGTATAGCGCTTTGTTGACCCATTAAAATGTTTCAGTTGTTTTAGCGTTAATGTGAATGCCATGATTATGATCGACTGCCTCATTGAAAGCGGAGTGTGAGCTGGTAAAGACCATAGTATCTTTTATTGTTTTCCCTGAATAAAACTCGTATCAAAACCATCCATAAAACTTCCTCATTCACTTCTGTACCACGATCATGTTAAGTAAGCAGTCACCAATCCCTTGTTAGTCTTAAGTGTATTACTTATAAGATTTTAGTGCGTCAGGAGCGACGACGACCCTTCGCTCACTTAATAAAGTGAAGTTACGTGTACAAAAGTGTAAACAAACAAGGTCTGATGTAAACATCCCGTCGTGTTTGGCTGAGAGAGAGAGAGAGAGAGAGAGAGAGAGAGAGAGAGAGAGAGAGAGAGAGAGAGAGAGAGAGAGAGAGAGAGAGAGAGACTCATTTGCCGTAAAGCTATTAAATACATATTGTCATATGGTCAGGGGAAGGTAATTACCTAGGTGATGAACAGGTAATTAATAAGACGTAGACCAGACCCCCAGGTGTGAACGGAGTGGTTCGGGAAGGGCTGGTTAGTTTAGGGTGACAGTGGGAGGTTGTTATAACCTTACGAGGGTCTGACACCACAACCATCACCCTCCAAAAACCATCCACGTATATAGATGGAACCATCCGGCTGACTGAGAGTTCCGTAAACACCTCACTAACGACCAGTTCTGTAGTTAGGGCTACTCACCAGATCCATTCGAGTATAGAAGACCACAAACGCTTTTCGTAAGTACTATCAAGGCCCGACCACCTCGCTCGGACCACTAGGGGTGGTCTGTGTGGTCCGCGTATCTACGTCCACTCTCACCAGCCACACTGACCACTGTATACCAGGCGGGGTTCGTCCTCACCCAAGCCACGAACCTCCTCACTGTTTGCTCACTAAACACCACACTGGCCACCGACTCCACACCTGAACCAGTGAAGCATCGAACCGTCTCACTGTGTCGACAAACACCACACTAACTACATGCTCCTCAGGCAGGGTTGATCACTCGAACCACCGAAGCACTGAAGCATGAACTGTCTCACTATTTGTTTAAGAAACATCAACACTGACTCAGTGGCGTATCTAGGGTATGCCAGGTAGGGCAGGTACCCTGGGCGCCACTTGACAGGTGGCGCCACTTGACAGGTTTGGTTTTTGATATATGCTACACGATTGACCCTTTTAAGGCGTTGGTTTGTGAGATAAAAATGAAACGCGCCCACTTTTCAACTATAGTAATATTTTGCTACTATCAGTTGCATTACCGCTTCTACGTTACAATCTTGATCAAATAGGTCTTTGAGTCTTTAAGGGTTTACGTATATTTTAGTTTGGCCTAACTCTTCACTAGTTTATAGATACATTGTATATATGATATATTACAACGACAGATGGATGATAGAACTGAAGAAGAGTTCTTAAAGAATATTGATGTAAAAGAATATGATATGTTCTCGATGTTCTTGTCTTTACAGATGATAGAACTGAAGGAGATGGGATTAATCTGTTACATCTTAGTTCTTAGTGATCGTGAAAAAGTGTTCATTAGTTCTTCTTGTATCTGTAGATCATTATGTTGATGACGAGACCGTTCTCCACTTTGTTCTAGGTCGTCCAGAACACGGGAACTAGAGTGAGAGTTATTGATTGATCGAATTTTATCAAGAAGAACATGGGTGAGAATGGGAAATTTGTTCACTCGAGGAACAATAACTTATATCTCTTGTTCTTCTGCTTCTGCAACGTGTTACACTCAGAAGTTGTTCACCTTAGTTCTAAGGCTTGTAGAACATTTACGAAGAAAATCACTTTCTTCTTGTCGCTGGAGAACAATATGAGAAAAATTTGTTCACTCTACCGTTGCTTCTGCAGAACATAAAATTAGGGGCAATCGTTCATTTTGTTCTTTTCAACGTAGAACATGTAGAAGGAATAGATGTTCGCTCTCCTCGTCAAAGTAGAACAAAGAGGTAGAGAACAGTTGTTCATCTTTAAGACAGGAACATTACCGCACCTGACCATCAGGTATATTTATGTTCTTGTTGTTGTGGTTGCGTTTTCCTGTGAGAGAAAAAAATAATAACCACGTCACCTCCACCATGAGTTGTGACGTAGCTACACACACATACATCAGGCAAACCTGGTCTGGGTATACCTTATTTCTCCCAGGATACACCTGCCGCGTCAAGTCCTTCCTTGAGAGAAAAGAAAAGGGCCTCAAATTGACGATATCTTAAACAAAAGGCTTTACTGAAAGGCCCTTTTCTTATATCAAGTCTTTCTAAGGCCTTTTATGAATTCCTTTCGTAATCCTTTCTCCCAGGATACACCTGCCGCGTCAAAACCTTCCTTGAGAAAAAGAAAAGGGCCTCAAATTGACGATATCTTAAACAAAAGGCTTTACTGAAAGGCCCTTTTCTTATATCAAGTCTTTCTAAGGCCTTTTATACATTTCCTTTCGTAATCCTTTCCTATTCCTGGAAATATGATCATGTTACGGATCATTAAGATGCCCTCACAGATGGGTTTACTGAAGCGGAACTCTCGCCCTGTAATGAGAAGATTTCACTCTGATAACACAAAAGGCTTTGTCGTCTGAGTCATAATGGTATATAATGGGTATATTCCTCTCATGCGAGCGCTCGTTCGTACTGGCGATCAAAAGCTGATGGTTGGCGCATAATGTAAGCTCTCATAGTCGTCGACAACTTGTGGAGGGCTTTGGTTGCCAGTAACACCGACCTCCTCCCAAAGACACTTCTCTCTTCTGTTTACGTCTACTTCCCACTCTCCCTACAGCCTCCTCTCCCTCCCTAACATCCACTCTCCTCTCTCTCTGCAGACTACTCTCTTCCCTGCATCCATTTCCTACACTCCCTGCAGCCTCTTTCCTCTCTACATCCTCTTCCTACACTACCTATAGACTCCTCTCCTCCCTAACATCCACTTTCTTCTCTCCCTGCAGGCTCCTCTCTTCCCTACATCCACTTCGCACTCTCCTTACAGCCTCCTCTTTTCCCTGCATCCACTTCTGTCTCTCCCTGCAGCCTCCTCTCTCTCCTACATCCACTTCTCACTCTCCCTGCAGCCTCCTCTCCTCCATACATCCACTTCCCACTCTCCTTGCAGCCTCCTCTCCTCCTCTACTCCTCCCTCTATCATCGTGGGGGAGACCTCACCAACACCACCACCACCACTAGGGAACACGAGGTAGGGAGGGGTCCATGTGAGACACAGTGTGATGAAGAGCAGGAAGGGCCTCCTCCTCCTCCTCTTCCTCCTCCTGTGGCCAAAAATGCCTCAGTCATGTCCTGTGTGGCGCAGGGGCAGCACCACGCGCCAGGCCAGGGCAAGTGACGGGAGCTTACCAGTCCACTGGTCAGGGTTGATTGACTGGCTTCAGTTTAATGAACTTTATTCGCCTGACGTTGTCAGACTCTCTGTTTAATGTTCACGTTTTTAGAACACCTGAGGAAGTTGGAAGAACACTAGAACAACTATATAACAGCTATAACAACCAGAACATTACCTGTAGAACTTCCTCAGATGGTGACTTTCATCTGTAGTTCAGATACTCTCCTGGCTGTACTGGCAGAACTCACAAAGTTTTATTTGTCCCTTTTATATTCACGTCCTCATTTACCATTTATTTTCCTCTATTCTTATTCTTTCTCATTTATCATTAACTGAATCTTCAGTCGTGAGAGTTCAGTAAAGAACTCGTCAATTCTGATGGTCAAATGGCAGTACAAAGAAATATTTTGTATATTTCTAGCATCAAGAATATTTGGTGTATGTGATCTACATTGTGTTCGAAATTTTCATTTAATGTACAATATCAGGAAAGATATACATAAATGAAGCATACAACTTCAGCTTTATTTATTCCTAGTCTTGAAACGAGTCTACAAATTTATCTAGCAATCGTCTTGTGTCATATTCTTGAAGACGAGGAGAAAGCACTAATAACATAGTATTTTCTCAAAGTTACTTATGCGTTACGTATATCTACCGTTCACAGTTCTGATATGTTGATTTCCTTAAATTTCTGTGGTGGTTGGATATGCTTAACTATCGTACTAGCGATATGGAGGAAGATAAATGATCATCAGCTGCTTTTATGACAATTTCAGGTTCATGTTGTAAATGATGTAAGTACAGGAGTTTGAAGTGACCTTGCAGCTACGCAGCTGTTACTGATCAAAGGTCCAATAATTGATTTAGAAATTGCATGTCAATGATTCCCCCCTGAAGGAGATTCGCATAACAGGAGATGAGTCCTTAGACTTCTAGAAAACGAATTGAGGTGAGAGAGAAGATGATACGTGATACCTTGGCCATTTAGAAAACGAGTTACGAAAAAACCACATTGATAGAGGAGGAGTAAGATTAATATAATCGTTCATTATTGATAGGAAAAAGTTAGTTATATTCAGCATATGAGAAATGAATCAAGATGACCCATTCTGATGAAGTTGGCGAAGCCTGTATGATCATTAAGGCCGACAGAAAAATCCCTGTTATCTTTACCCTATCGTAAAACGGGTCAAAGATAACACAGGATGTGTTCATGTTATCATCAGACCTGCTGGAACCAGGCTCAGATGGGTCGTCCCTAAAGACGACCATATTGTCCCCTTCCTTCCTTCCTCCTCCTCCTCCTCCTCCTTCTCCTCCTTCTCAAGTGCTCCTCCTCTTCCTCCTCCTCTTTCTCAAGTGCTCCTCCTCTTCCTCCTCCTCTTCTCAAGTGCTCCTCCTCTTCCTCCTCCTCCTTCTCAAGTGCTCTCCTCCTCCTCCTCCTCCTCTTCTCAAGTGCTCCTCCTCCTCCTCCTCCTCCTCTTCCTCAAGTGCTCCTCCTCCTCCTCCTTCCCGAAGGAGTGTCCTGTAAGGAAGCCAGAGCAGCTTGCCAGGCTGGAGGAGGTGGAGGAGGAGGAGCAGGAAGAATCCTTCGATGCGTCACGTTAAAGAGGACGATCGCTCTGGCTGAAGGATACCTGCCTGAAGGATATCTCTCATCAGGGACATCCTGGCAAGACCAGAGGAGGTGAGGGTTGAATGATGCTCTTGGATATCAGAGACGAGACGTCTATAAATAGCTAATGAGACGCTGCTCATTAATCGTAATGGTCGATTTTCAAGGGAGTGAGTCCTCGAGGTGAGGTATTTAGATCTTCAGGTGGCAGATGTGTTAGCTCTTTAACTCAAGGATGAGGTTTGGTCCCCAAGTGTTAGTTAAAGGAATTTCAGGAGAGAGAGGAAAAAAAAAGAAAAGACTTCTGATATATATTTTTTTTCACAGTCATTATCTTTAAAGGGGAATAAGGCGAGCTCTTTTATTTTTTCTCAAGTTCTCTCTCTCTCTCTCTCTCTCTCTCTCTCTCTCTCTCTCTCTCTCTCTCTCTCTCTCTCTCTCTCTCTCTCTCTCTCTCTCTCTCTCTCTCACTTCCACACTCCAGGGTAGAGTCATCCCCTCCTCACATTGCTTTCCCCCTTCTGCTTCACTTGTTCAGTAAAACTTTGAAGGTTCCTCCTCATCATTAGCTCCTCCTCCTCCTCCTCCTCCTCCTCTTCTTCCTCCTCCTCCTCCTGCTCCTCCTCCTCCTCCTCCTGCTCCTCCTCCTCCTCCTCCTGCTCCTCCTCCTCCTCCTCAACTCGATATTGAGACTGTAATTCTCTCGTAGTTATCGAACTTTCCCGCTCATCATGCCATCCACAGGTCAAACTTTAATCTTGTAAATGACTTTCATTTTCCGAACAACACCTGGGCTTCGGCGGCGGTTGAGAGAGAGAGAGAGAGAGAGAGAGAGAGAGAGAGAGAGAGAGAGAGAGAGAGAGAGAGAGAGAGAGAGAGAGAGAGAGAGAGAGAGAGAGAGAGAGAGAGAGAGAGAGAGAGAGAGAGAGAGAGAGAGAGAGAGAGAGAGAGAGAATGTCACTCATCCAACGCTGTTGATCGACCTGACCCCAAATAAAAATGATCTACCTGACCCAAATAAAAAAAAAATTTGTGATATATATATAAAAAAGAGTAATCAGGTCGACTTAATCCAACACTATTAATCCTCCCAACGAACGAAACCGATTCATCTCCTTCTCATTAATGTCCCAGAGTGATTTAATTAAACCATTTCTCTTCCTGTTAACCATCCAATGATGTATTGTCATCCCTTCCTTTATCATGTAATGGTGATTAGTTGGAATACTTCAGATACAAATTATCCCTTTTACTTTCTCCTGAATGGGATCCACACTGAGTATGTTATCTGGATTGGCCAGTTGGTGTTGGATCCTCTCGCTGGTTCTTGGCTCGTGGAGTTCGGCACGAGTGGCTGTCGAGATGAGCGGGATTCCTGTGGGAAAAAAATGGAAAATGATCCAATCAGTAAAGGTGTTAAGACGTCGACCATCTAGCATGAAGGATGTGATTAGAATGACGACTGGGCTCTTATGCTTAGGGGGTGACTATGTATGTGGCTTACATATGTATTGTGTATGTTATTGGGTAACTTGGAAATGGGTTGTTGGGGACTAGACAATGAGATTCCAAGATGTGATAGG
>NC_092236.1:54802434-54822434 GCF_036320965.1 Panulirus ornatus
GGACTGAGGAGAATTCTTTTTATCCCATATAATGAACCAAATGATGATGACCAAATGATGAAGAAACCAACCAGCCAATTGACCAGATGGTGAACGACCCAACCAGCCAATTGGCCAGATGATGAACAAACCAACCAGCCAATTGACCAGATGGTGAACGACCCAACCAGCCAATTGACCAGATGATGAACGACCCAACCAGCCAATTGACCAGATGATGAACGACCCAACCAGCCAGATGACCAACAAACCAACCAATCCTGTTAGCTCAATTAAGCCAATTACTTGAGGAGAAGCAGCCGATGATGAGTGGGTCAGACTGGGAGACCAGAGACAAACACTGACTGTTATTAAGGGATGTCCAGCTGCTGGAGGGGGTAAAGGAGCCTTTGGAAAGCCACCAAAGCGGAAGGCAGACATGGGGGAACGTCGGGGCAATACAAGTGAATACTTGCGACTCAACCCACCACATATTGTGAGGTTTACCCCTCCTCTGCCGGTGAGAGAGAAAACGGGATAAGAAAATGAGAGGAAGGAGGAGGGAAGAAAAAAATTATAAGAAAGAAATTTTCATTTTTCCGATTCTTCTTAAAGGTCCTTCATTTCTTTGATTTAATCTTCTTTTGGGAAAAGGAAAACAAAGGGTTGGCTAAGGGGGGAATTATGCCGGAAAAATAGAATGGTTTTGTAGTAAGTTTCCTGTAGAAATGGATGAGGGTGTATTGTGTGTCGAACAAATAATTCATTAAGAAATAATATCAACAGATAGCACGAAACTGATATTTTATATATATATATTTTTTTTTTTATACTTTGTCGCTGTCTCCCGCGTTTGCAAGGTACCCAAAAGGGGAAACAGGACGAAAGAAAGGGCCCCAAGCCCCCCCCCCCATACACATGTATATACAAACGTCCACACGCAAATTACTTTCTACAAGCTTTCTTGGTTTACCCAGACGCTCAATGCCTGATTCAATCCACTGACAGCACGTCAACCCCGGTTATACCACTCGCCCCAAATTTTCAACCCTATTCCTTGCCCCCTTTCACCCACCGGGATGTTAGGCCCCGATCACCCAAATCTTTTTCACTCCATCTTTCCCCTCCAATTTGGTTCCTTTCTCTTGCTCCCTCACCCCCGAACCAATATCCTCTTGGTCAATCTTTCCTCACTCATCCTGCCATGTGCCCAAAACCACTTCAAAACACCCCTCTTCTGCTCTCTCAACCACGCTCTTTATTATATATATATTAATATATATTAGATATATATATATATTTTATATATATATATATATATATTCTTTTTTTCAAACTATTCGCCATTTCCCGCGTTAGCGAGGTAAGCGTTAAACAACGGGGACTGGGCCCACTGAGGGATATCCTCACCTGGCCCCCTTTTTCTGTTCCTTCTTTTGGGAAAAAATTAAAAAAAATGCGAGGGGGGGATTTCCAGCCCCGCTCCTCCCTTTTAGTCGCCTTTTAGACACGAGGGAATACGTGGGAAGTATTTTTCTCCCCTATCCCCAGGGATATATATTATATAATATATATATATATATATATATATTTATATAAATATATATATTTTTATATATATATATATATATATTATATTATATTTTATATATTATTTATATATTTATAAATTAATAAAATATATATTTATACATTGAATATGAATTTCAATCAAAGACATTCATTATTTGCGAGAATGAAATAAGTATAATAAACGCAAAAATCTATTTATCAAAGTACAGCATAATGCTTTATTTGTGAAGTCAGTGAGGAAGTGTGTGTTGTGTGTGTGTGTGTGTGTGTGTGTGTGTGTGTCTGTGTGTCTGTGTGTGGACGTGTATTCTGCACACCAAATGAATTTATGATAATGTGTGTATTAAAGCAAAGGATTAGTTATGGGGTGCTTGCTCATAGATTTAAATTTAAAAAATTTAAAGCTGTATATTGCAAATACGTTTCTAACCTGATTGTAGTGGTTGAGGATAAACAATGACTTGTAGATCGTAGGCCACAGTTTGGAATAACACATATGACAAAGGAACGTCAAAAGTAAAGGGAAAAGAATCAGAAGTTATTTTCACTCGTGGTTTGGTTCATAAGTGCAATTGTCTTTCAACAGTGAAATTTAACATAAAGAAGAATGAGCTGTTATCTCAAAATTTTTCATAATCCCAAACTAATCTAAGTTGTAGGTTCGTTGTTAAGAGACAGATGTTTGAAAACCCGTAGAAAGCACCGTTTACGTATGTATTATAAATTATATATATATACATTTTATATTATATATATTATATATATTAATATATTTTATATATATTATTATATATTATATATATATATATATATTTATATTATATTTTTTTTATATATATATATATAATATATATATATTATATATATATATATATATATTATATATATATATATATATATTAATAAATTAAATAATAAATAAAAATTTAACAGCATAAGTGTGATCATGCAAAGTACAGGAGCCCTCACAAAAAACAACAGAAGTGTGGTCAAGCAAAATACAGGAACCTATTTAATTTATAGCATTACTGTGGCCAAACAGAGTCCAGGGACTTGCCAATATACAGCAGATGTGTGGCCACGTAAAGTCAGGACCACCCCATCCAATACACAACAGAAGTCCAACCCAGGAAGAGGTTGGAGGAACCTGGGTATATCCTGTAGAAGGTCCTGTTCCTCCTCCTCCTTCTCCTGGCCCACCAGTGGCCCCCCTCTCTCAGAGCCTCTGCCGTACACACAGTCTGGTAATAGCATTACCGTCACCGTAACTCAGGAGCCGAGGTTGCCATAAGGCTCATCCCCAGACAACACGGATGGTAATGTAAATAGAGAGCAAATTACTTTACGCGTCAGGCCACTTCATGTATATCACTTTCCGCCCGCTGAGTCTGGGAGTAGAAATCTTCACGGGAGTGTGCACCTCACCCATGAAGATGGCTCAGTGGGACCTGATACCCACGTCTCATGTTTACATAGCTTTCCTCCCATGCTTTTTGCTCTTTGTTGATAAACAGACGTCACTCATCTCCCACAGAATGCTGTTCATCATCTTATCATTTAATCTGTAAGTTTAAGAAGGGAGTCTTCTATATCCAGTCTATACCCAGGGGATCTATAGCTTTCTATATAGAGTGAGACTATAGAGGTAGGCGCTCGCTTTAACACTACCGTATTGGAGACATAGTGGCACATTCAAACCATTAGCCAGGTCGCCCAGGTACCACTGAGAGACTCTGTTACCGTCTGAACTTCGTACCGTCTTGGGAGGCTTGCTGACGAAGGAGCATGTTGAGGACCGTCTTGGGAGACAGATAATTTTTTTTGGAACATCCGTCTATGGTCTGACCTTCTTCATCCACGATCACTTGATCATGATGGTTCAAGGTACGACAGTGATGGGGGAAAAATAGAGGAATTGACTACATGTGTGAGTCTGTTGATTACACTTTCCAGATTGACAGGCCCAACTAGCCCTGTGGGGCACTGCTTGGAGGCCCCAGCCAGACCTGAAGGGTGCTGCTGGGCTGAGCTCCAGCTTAGCTCTGAGGGGCGGCCCCAAACAGCCCTTCAGGTATGCCTCAGTTGGTCTCTGGATAGACGTAAACCTGTACCTGACTCCCTCCCTCCCTCATCAAAAGATTGTCGTAATAGAATACATAAACACCTCAGCAGCGTTATGATGTGACTGGCGATACATTCAGACATTGAATAACATATATATATATATACGGTACAGACACCAGTGAGGTACCAACGAGAACATAGATTCTCTGAAACACTGAAAATGTTCTATGAAGTTATCGAAAAGGCGGTGCATGCGTGACATGGATTGGCTCGCTTGGGTGTCTAGTCTCAACCATATGCATTTTCCTATTGGTCCTTTGCCACAAGGACGTAAATCATCAGCTCATAAGTCTCATATGAGTTATGAGTCTACACCTTCAAGACTTGGAACATTCTGGGGGTCGTCTGCTACGAGGCGAGGTTGCTGACGAACCTCCTAATCCATCTCATTTTTGTGTGTGTGTGCTCCTCATCTTCCACCTCATTGAAAGATATGAGATTGGATATTCTTTTTCGTACCATCTACAACTGCTTCTTCTATATTCTATATACTGAAAGATCAGAAGTCTAGATTAGATACTTCGTGTACTGTGATCTAAATAGATTTAGATTGATATAGATGCCACTAAGGGTAAAACACAGACGACCAAAGACATTCTCATAACAAATGTCGAACAACATATTGATAAAGTGCTGATAGTGGGTTATCATGCGTGTGATATTCCCTCATTAGACGCACATTACTGGCCGTGACACGTCGCTTCATTTGCATAAAACGATTTCCATTCAATATGCAACTCTGACGTGGGATGAATGTGGCAAAAAAAAAAAAAGAAAAAAAGAATCGAGAATTCATGTCAGGAAAACTTTTTATGAGCGATTCATTTGCACTGGCTGGTAATACAGACATTGAATGTCATATATATATATATATATATATATATATATATATATATATATATATATATATATATATATATATATATAGTATATATATATAGATATATGTGTGTGTGTGTGTGTGTGTGTGTGTGTGTGTGTGTGTGTGTGTAAAAGGAAGTTTAGAGTAAATGTGAATAAAAACAATATTATTAGGTTTAGTAAGGTAGAGGGACTAGTTTTTTTGTGAATTTGACTGGAGAAAAATTGGAGGAAATGAAGTGCTTTTAGATACATGGGAGTGGACATGGCGGCAAATGGAACCATGGAAGCGGAAGTGGGTCACAGGGTGGGTGAGGGGGCGAAGGTTCTGGGAGCGTTGAAGAATGTGTGGAATGAGAGGTCGTTATCCGGGAGGGAGAAAATGATTTCCTTTTGAAGGTATAGTAGTTCCAACAATGTTATAAGGATGCGAGGCATGGGCTATAGATCCGGATGTGTGGAGGAGGAGGGTAGATGTGTCGGAAATGAAATGCTTCAGGACAATATATAGTATGAGGTGGTTTAATCGAGTAATAAAAAGGTGATAGAGAGGTTGTGGGAAATATAAAGAGCTTGGTTGAGAGAGCAGAAGAGGGTGTGTTGAAATGTTTTAAGCATATGGAGAATACAGGTGAGGAGAGTGGATAAAGAGGATACATGTGTCAGAAGTGGAAGGAACAAGAAGAGGGAGACCCAATTGGAGATGGAAGGATTAGGGGGGGAAACATGTCTTAACATAGCCTACACTACACTGGGAAGGTTATAACAGAGCCTCTAACACCTTACCAACACTGATACATAGATAACCTATCATAGCACAGCTTCCGTTATCTGTATAAGACTGACTATGTTACCCAGCCAATCATTGGTATGCTTCATTACTTACATAAAGCTCAACGAGTTATCAAACGATTTTACGAAGATAACGAGGCATTAAACGTTTAGAAAAATACTTCCAAGTTTCTGAATGAGAAAGAGAGAAAAAAAAAGAATGAATAAAAAGTGGGGTTCACATTATCACACTATCCATTACCTCATTATATGTCCAAACCTCATCAACTCATTAATCGCTTTTACAACGAGTAACGAGCCGTTTAAAACCTTTAAAAGAATGATCCTTCCAGTCTTTGAATAGCAGTTCAACGAGACGTTTATGAATCGCTTTTACAACGACCCATTAAACCTTCTGATGGTTTCAGTTTTCTGTCATTTATGAGAAAGAAAATGGGATGATAGATATGAGGGGGGGACGCCACCTTCCAAACATGATTTTTGAGTATTTTGTCCCGAGATCAAAAGAGGTCAGAGGCGAGGGGCAGTGAACTGGAAGGAGTGATAGATTAGTTTTGCTGAAGAATGGATGTGGAGGAGGAGGAGGAGGAGGAGGAGGAGGAGGAGGAGAGGATAGGTGATGGGATTAAGGGTAGGGTGTGGAAAAGAGCAATGGGATGGGGTAGGGAATGGAAAGGAGCAACGGGAATGGGTGATCAAAAGCCGGAAGAATATATATATATATATATATATATATATATATATATATATATATATATATATATATATATATATATATATATATATATATATATATATATATATATATACACACACACACAAATGAAGAGGAATTTAGAAAAAAAACCTTCACCTGTCATTACCCTTAATTGAACACACCCACTGTGTTTTTTTTTTTTTTTTTTTGGTGGTGGTGGTGATGGGGGGATGGGTTGGCTGCTTTGTATTCATCGCCCGTCAAAGGGGATATGATAATTGGCTTTGTATTGACACTTAACGCGTGCGCTAGTGTGTTTCCACCCACCTCACATCCCGTCCTCCAGCCCAGCGCGCACACTCTTTGCTGTGTCTAAATCCTGGGTCAATATTTCTCTCTGTCCGTCTGTCTATTTCACTGACATATCTATCTATATCTATCTATCTATCTATCTATCTATCTATCTATCTATCTATCTATATATATATATATATATATCCTCTATATATATATATATCTATATATATATATATCCTTTCTCTCTCTCTCTCTCTCTCTCTCTCTCTCTCTCTCTCTCTCTCTCTCTCTCTCTCTCTCTCTCTCTCTCTCTCATCATACATCCCTTTGCCATCATCATCATCATCATCATCATCACCATTATCATCATCATCATCATCATCATCATCATCATCATCATCATCATCACCATTATCATCATCATCATCATCATCATCATCATCATCCCGTATTTCATCAAGCAAGCCTTCAGGAATGATTTTCTCTTGGATATATCATGCTATACCTAGACATACCTGGCTATACCTCGATATACCTAGCTATACCAAGCTTTCCCTGGCGATACCTCGGTATATCTTGCTATATCTTAGATATAGAATATCTCGACCACCATTTTCTTCTCTTAAAGGGATGACTTAAAAAAAAATGATTTACTTGACATGCCACTTTGTCTTTCAGCATCCTGCCAAACGCTTCATCTTACCTGGGGACATTTTGGCTGACGTCAAAGAGGGAGGCAGATATTCTCTCTCGAAACTCAATTCCATTTTCTCTGATCCTCTCCTCGGGGGCCTCCATGAGCCTCGTTCCATGCCTGATGCCTGGTTGGCTGTCTGTGTGGTAAGGAATACCAGAATATGTGAGGGTTATGGTGAACAGCTTTCAACTGACTGACGTGGATACATAGTGAGTATGAGGCAAGAGGATGCCAAGCAACTAATGTCGCTGACAGTCGATATTCATTTTAAGTTCGTAGGGTGTATGGTGCTTAGGAAACATCTGAGAGTGAGGCAAGAGGATGCTAAGGAACTAAAGACATTGACAGTCGATATCCAGCAAAAGTTCGTAGGCTGTTTGGTGTTTAGGAACACATGTCAGATAGTGTTATAGATTCATATAACAGATCAGTTCGTTTGAGGTTATAATGGAGGGAAGAGTTCATATCTTTCTTATCTCGATTGGAGTGTTTGACCTCATCTCTTATCTCGCTTGGAGTGTTTGACCTCATGTATTATCTCGCTTGGAGTGTTTGACCTCATCTATTATCTCGCTTGGAGTGTTTGACCTCATCTCTTACCTCGCTTGGTAGAGTTTCGCCCTCATTCATTCTTGACGTCATAACAACAACTGGCAGAAGTTGTAAGATGGTAACCAGTTGTGACCTTAAACCGATAAGGTTTTCTAATCAGCGTCTGAGTCGATGGGATTTGCCCCAAGTGTTTTGGGATCATTACGTCGAGGGGGGGAATCTATCGAAGCATCTCTGTCTATGCAAACAGGGTAGGTGACGAGAATAGACAGATCCCAGTGTAAAGTAGGAAGTCCGAATGTTTTTATGATGGGGATATGGAGTTGGGACTAAATTTTCTAGCCAACTCATATCATATATATAAAAGAGATTGTACATTCAGGCAAAATACGTCAGAATATATATATATATATATATATATATATATATAATATATATATTAATATATTATATATATATATATATATATATATATATATATATATATATATATATATATATATAAATACCATGATGGTAATATGTTACAGACGGAGGGTGTTAAAGAAAAGCATCGTTTGTAAGAGTGTTAGTGAGTTGTAAAGCTGGTTATGAAACAGGATTTGGCAGACAGACGCCCATCTTAATAGGAATCCGATAGTCTTGACCTGTGTACGTACGTTGATCTTACGTTCTTTATAGTGAAGATCATAGACCCACGCAACTTAGTCGATCCAGTATAAGAATTGATCTTCTGATCAATATCTTTTAGCATCAGGTATTCATCTGTATTTACAATTTCAAAAAGAGGAAAAATAGTAGATTTGTCGTTTCAATAAGATTTTAAAACAAAAGTGCCTTTTGGCTATTCACTATTTTCCCGCTCGAATTCCTCCGGAATCGTCAACTGTGTTAGAATAGATTGACACAAAAGGTTCACTCCTCGTTTTACCCCGTGGCTCCGAATCGTTGAAATCCTTTATCGAATGTTTGCTGAAGTATTTCCCGGTAAACTACAATGGATAGAGGATCAAACACTCCCTCACCAACGGTTTCAACAACATTTTTCAACATCCAGGAGAAACAGATGAAATCTTTTTGGTCGACAAGCTTGATATCCACAAATCCTGCTCACATTTTGACGAATTGACTGACTTAATCACTAAAATAGCGAGATGTTCTTCACCCTGAAGTTCACGATACAACTGTTCTATCTCAGAGTTACGTCTGTTAGGAGAGAAAGGGCGAAAACTCCCGGTCAGGCAAAAAATTGGTCCTAAAGCTGTGCATGGTTCTCGTATATCTAGGGCGTCATGAACGCCCTCATCTGTATCATCAGGTCTGGAGACCATGCAAGCCCTTCTCCATCACTCGGCCATCATCCAGCTTCTGTGTGTAGTATGTCTTGAAGATCGACTCCCACTTCCTCCCGAAGTGCCTTGAGAAGCCTGGGTGTATGTGGGCAGGCTGCGGCAGCCCAGGTTACAGATGATGAGTTAGTCATGACAGATGACAAGATCTATTACGTACACAGATAGATCTAGGATGTCTGATGCCTTAAACAATAACAGAGGAATTGTAGGGAAGGTCTGTGTTATCTTACAGAGGACGACAAACCCATCCTCGCTCATCACTACAGGTTCCCCGTTCCGTAGTCTAGGAGACAGACCCCCACACCTTCTGCAGGGGAAGCAGACGAAGTCGTCGAGTCTTCGTGATGGGTATGTTCCCCTGGTGGTGGCCACCTAGACATGGGTGAGGAGGCGTGCAATCAAGCAAGATGATAAATGCAAGAGCTGCAAAACCCGTTTTATGTCTCTGGTCTTAAAGGGAAAGTTCAGCGACTCCCCTGTGCAAAAATAATTGACTCGAAAAGTCTACGGCCATTGCAACCCATGTTATACTAAAGTGAAAAAGTCTACGGCCATTGCAACCCATGTTATACTAACGTGAAAAAGTCTACGGACATTGCAACCCACGTTACATTGACATGATAAAAAAAGTCTACGGAGAAGGCAACCTACATTCCACTAACACGTGAAAAGTCTAAGGGATAACTAGACCTTAGTGTGCCAGAAAGGTCTTCAAAGTCTCCTACCTAAGGTCAAAGGCTAGATTGTCATGTCTAAGGGTCGTAGCATAGTGCTCAAAGGTCGCACCGTCGTGCATATGAGCCATACCGTCGTGCTCAAGGATCGTACCGTCGTACTCAAGGATCGTACTGTAGTGCTCAAGGGTCGTACCGTCGTACTCCAGAATAGATAGTAGGGTGCCGCCGTGGTCTAGTGATCAGGCACATCTGATCCTCACCTTCCTCTACCAGGGTTCGATCCCAGGCAGTGTACTGCGGGTGCTGTGAGGTAGTGTGAGTAGTGAGGTAGTGTGAGTTGTGAGGCAGTGTGAGTGAACAGGTCTGCTTAGTGTTGATATAAGGAAGAATGTTTATTAAACTTGCATACATTAGAGTTCCAAAATAAACCAATGTAATACAGCTGAAATGCAGTAGTATGCTTCAGGTAAGAGAGATCTGTTGTATTACGCATGTTAAGTGTTAAATTGATGCGTGTTTCATTTTGCATCGTTCGTTCTTTCTCTCTCTCTCTCTCTCTCTCTCTCTCTCTCTCTCACACACACACACACACACACACACACACACACACACACACACACACAGACACACTGTGTAATGAAACTGGTCCACTACTCTTGGGTGTGTTTTACTTAAAGTACTCTTTTGCCTCTCTCTCTCTCTCTCTCTCTCTCTCTCTCTCTCTCTCTCTCTCTCTCTCTCTCTCTCTCTCTCTCTCTCTCTCTCTCTCTCTCTCTCTCTTACTCTCCTGTGTGAATTAGTTCTTCAGCCAAGCCATTTCACCTTCCTCTCTCCCTCCCTACATTCCCCTCTCTCTCTCTCTCTCTCTCTCTCTCTCTCCACAAAGCCACCCGGCCCGACGTCCGCCGTGGCTGGAGGAATGCGGGTTAACTTGTGTGATGAAGAGCTGTGAGGTCAGGCTAAGTTGGCCTACAACCAAGTGTGGATAAAAGGAGGAGGAGGAGGGGTGGGTGGGTGGGGGGGTAATGTTGTCGTCTCTTCCCCCCCCCCCCAAGGACGCCCCCTCTCCGATGGAGCTGTGAAAATCAAACCCTGGTAAACACGGACGGAGAGAGAGAGAGAGAGAGAGAGAGAGAGAGAGAGAGAGAGAGAGAGAGAGAGAGAGAGAGAGAGAGAGAGAGAGAGAGAGAGAGAGAGAGAGAGAGATGAGAGAGAGAGAGAGAGAGAGAGAGAGAGAGAGAGAGAGAGAGAGAGAGAGAGATGAGAGAGAGAGAGAGAGAGAGAGAGAGAGAGAGAGAGAGAGAGAGAGAGAGGTAAAACCCATCCTTCTCGCGGTCAAATTCCTCACATCTGGCGATCCAATTGAAGATAACAAAAAATAAAGAAAGATCTGGCGATCAAATTAACGAGAGAAGAATGAATCTGGCGATCAAATCCACGAGAGAAAAACTAATGTGGTCATCAGATTTGAGTGATCGCTCGTGGGAGCAGCTTGTAATCCAGTTGACCCTCTGATGATGAGGCTTGGGACGATGTAGCAACAGGAGGAGGAGGAGGAGGAGGAGGAGAAGGAGCAGCAGCAGCAGCAGGAGCAGGAGGAGGAGGAGGAGCAGGAGGAGGAGGAAGAGGAGCAGGAGCAGGAGGAAGAGGAGCAGGAGCAGGAGGAGGAGGAGCAGGAGGAGTAGGAGGAGGAGGAGGAGGAGGAGGAGGAGGGGCGTGTGTGCGTCAGGACATGTTGAAGGACATCAGGACCTGGTGATGGACCTGAAGTTTGGACGACATCATCATCTTCACACAAATGAAGTCACAGACAACGCCATCTTGTCCCCTGACTTCAGCTGGTGTTTACTCGTTGTGTCCCCGGCAGACACTGTCCCGTGAAGGGAGGGAGGGAAGTAGGGAGTGGGAGGGAAGGTGTGTGTTGGGGTGAGAGGGAGGTGTGTGTTGGGGTGGGAGGGAGGTGTGTGTTGGGGTGGGAGGGAGGTGTGTGTTGGGGTGGGAGGGAGACTTAAATTGACAAGGGGGAAGGGGAGGATGTTTACCCTATGGCACCACTAAGTAAAGCAAAAGGAAAGGACAAATATTTGCTTAAAATCTCAAATAGACTCACAAAGAACATGTACACATAGATCCTAACACACACACACACACACACACACACACACACACACACACACGCAATAACAATCATACCAGCATGCATATATCTGAACCAAAAGGTTGAACCTAAATATTTTTCCTCACCAACATCTTAAAGGAAGGACGAAAAGAAATGAATAAAGATAATAAGAAGAAAAAAGAGCAAGATTAGAGTGTGATGTTGATACAGAATAATGTATACTGTGAACAGGGATGTCGAAGGTGGTCTGAGGATATCCTGTAGGAGGTGTGGAGGAGGTGAGCGTCAGACTTGTGTGTACCAAGGCTATCCTAAGGAGCTTGGAAGATCCTTGAAGGACCTGGAGAAAACTTAAGGGACATCGGAGAGACTTGGAAAGGATGGGAATAGTCGAGTAGGATCTCTGAATAGAGAGAACAAGTCTTATTCAACGGTGAAGTGGCCACAGAAAATGAGGGACACAATGAGGAACAAATAGAAATGTGCCCCGTGAAAGAAAAAAGAGAGAGCTTGAACGTCTTAGAAAACGAGAGACTGTACCTCCAGCGACCAATGGATGGGGAGAGAGAGAGAGAGAGAGAGAGAGAGAGAGAGAGAGAGAGAGAGAGAGAGAGAGAGAGAGAGAGAGAGAGAGAGAGAGAGAGAGAGAGAGAGAGAGAGAGAGAGAGAGAGAGATAAGGAAAAAAACCTAGAGATCAGACGAGAGCAGTATAGTGGTAAACAACAGTGGTTGAGCCTTTACCGCAAGTAATTAGCAAGTGTTTTTCCGGTCATGTGGTTGTTGACCTGGGGTCACGTTACTTGTTTGCGCCCCGCTGAAGACCAGATGTTGACCACTTAGCGTCACACGTTCTTGACCTCTTTGCTCGTGACCTCGTCTTGACCTCCTTTCTCATGACCTTACCTTCTTGTTCATGACCTTGTCTTGACCTCCTTATATTTTTTTTCTATCACTTTCGTTGCTCGTGACCTTGGCTTAAGATATTTAGTTTCCCTTCCAAATTTATTTCAACAAGTAAGAAATGCCAAAGATTTGATGATGATTTAAGTATTGTCTAAGTATTTATGTTAAGTTTATATATATATATATATATATATATATATATATATATATATATATATATATATATATATATATATATATATATATATATATATATATAATATATATATATATATATATATATATATATATATATATATATATATATATATATATATATATATATATATATATATATATATATATATATATATTATATATATATATATATATATATATATATATATATATATATATATATATATATATATATATATATATATATATATATATATATATATATATATATATAATATATATATATATTATATATATATATATATATATATATATATATATATATATATATATATAATATATATATATATATATATATATATATATATATATATATATATATATATATATATATATATATATATATATATATTGTGCAAGACACGCACCATATATATATATTTATATATATATGGTGCGTGTCTTGCACAATACATATGTGGTTGAGGCAAATCACATCTGCCATTCAGCCAGGCAGTAACCATGTCTCTTGTGGCCTTCTGGGAGTCGTTCTCCACACACACACACACACACACACACACACACACACACACACACACAACACACACACACACACACACACACATACGTGCAGTGAGGGAGGAACGAACCTGTAAATCCAACACAGGAGTAATGGCCTCTCTCTCACCCCTGGCACCGTCCACTATATCTTCCAGTACCACTGGAATAATGGTCGTCCACTGCGGCTTCCAGAACAGCACTGGTATACTGGCCTTCCAGCCGTGGCTCCGTCCATGTCGTCCTCCACGACTTGCCTATTGGTAGTGTCTCGTAGTTCAACCGATATGCCTCAAATAATTTGTGCAATACGACCCTCCACCTCGGTAACTGGTACAATCAGGGGACAAGCATATGACGCTCTCAGGGTGAAATCATTGTACATCTGTTCGCTGAGACTAGTATGTCTAATGTTGTGAGCACATGCAACCGCCTCAGTGTGCCTCAAGCTATCTTGAGGGAAGAATGTTTTCTCTCTCGCTCTACTCTTCTAGGCTGCCTCTTCATTTTGGAAATTTCGCTTCTGGGTGATGTATTTCTTTCCCCCTATGTTTCAAGATGGTTGGGTCTTATCTGTCTTAGGAGGAGGAAGCCCAAAGACTCACCTGAAAGCAAGAAACTGTGGGTTCACGCAAGATTTCTAAGTGAACAGGGCACTCAGAATGCACGATCAGGTGCGGCTGCTTCCTATAACATCTCACCAGTGTCTCACCAAATTAAGGAGATCAAGACCCTATGGACCCAAAACATGGACCTAGAATTCTTCAGAAACCTTGCCAATTCCATGCCCAGACGTCTGCAGATTTTAATCAAGGCCAAAGGAAAGATGAGAGAGTAATAAATTTCTAATGTGACATCACATTTAAAGAATATGTGTGGAGGCAGACAAAATTTTTTTTTTCTCTTGTGGACACACCATATATAAGGTCAGTTTGGGAAACCCGAAACTGCACAAAACCAGGATTTTTATCTTTTTTTGTTATATACGAATAAGAAGACAACTTATGTTAAACTAAGGTATACCTGTTAGAAATATCTCTGTTTGATATAGATAAGAAGAAAACTTATGAAATATGTATACCTACTAGAAATATCTCGCATGGTTTCAGGACTTTGTGAAGAGAAAGAACATTATAAGTTTATTAATGACTTCATCTGTATGAATATGACGACAAGGATTACGATCTTATCTTTCCACTCCAGTCAACAATGTGGATGGACGTCTTGAGAGGACTGACTGCCTCTATCTTAAGAAAGGTCCTGATAATGATGTAAGTCAAGTCTATTAAGGTATCTGATAATGAGTTTGATGATGAACATCAAGTCTATTAAGGAATGTGATAATGACTTTGATAATGAACATCAAGTCTCTTAAGGTATCTGATAATTTCTATGATTATGACGATCAAGTCTGTTAAGGTGTCTGATAATGATTTGGATTATGAAGGTCAATTCTGTTAAGGTATGTATAAAACCAGCTCATTAGCCAATGAGAACAGTGGGTGACGAAGCAGCCAGGAAAGACGACCATTGTACCCTTGTGTTATCACAGTCAATACCTGATGGTGTGTGTGTGTGTGTGTGTGTGTGTGTGTGTGTGTGTGTGTGGAGGGAGATGGGCTGGGGGGTGGGTTCCATTGAGTCATTAATTGCTCTTCGCCCTTAATGACCTGTAATTACCAGGCGATCTCAACTTTTCCTGTTGTTTGGCGCTGAACTGGATAACACATTTCTCTGAAGAGACTCTGTGTCTCTCTCAGTTCATGACACACACACACACACACACACACACACACACACACACACACACACTATATATACACATATATATATATATATATATATATATATATATATATATATATATATATATATAGAGAGAGAGAGAGAGAGAGAGAGAGAGAGAGAGAGAGAGAGAGAGACTCATCTCCTTGGTTTATACCGATACCATCTCACAATTTCCTGAGCAGCGACGGTAGGACTGTGGCCGGGGTCTCTCTCTCTCTCTCTCTCTCTCTCTCTCTCTCTCTCTCTCTCTCTCTCTCTCTCTCTCTCTCTCTCTCTCTCCCTCCCTTTCCCATGAAACCAAGATGTAAACATCAGAAAGTTGTGTTTTTCCTAGTTCCAGGTTTTATCCCAGTGGAGACGTATGCATTAAAGTGGCTCTCCACTATTTATTTCCCAGTTCCATATGTTTTCATCGCAGTGGAGATATATGCATTAAAGTGGACCATCCCTTTTTATTTCCCAGTTCCATGTTATCGTTGTGAGGAGATATATGCATTAAAGTGGACCTCCACTGTTCATTTTCCAATTCTACGTCATCGCAGTGGAGATATATGCATCAAAGTGGACTTCCATCGTATATTTTCCATAAGTTAATAAACTTAACCAAATTAACGATTAATGGCGAGTAAAATCCACGGGTAATGCTCTTCATGGAGTAACTTTCCACCATCTATCTCCTCCATCTATCTCCACCGTCTATCTCCACCAAGGCCTTGACCGGCAACATTGTTATTAAACCGGCAGTCGACATGAGATATCGACTCGGCTATTTCGCCGGGGAAGCTCCCTGATTGGCTGGCGCGATCAACCCGCGTCCTCGATTGGCGTGCTCGGCCAAGCTACGTCCTGATTGGCTGGCGAGATCAAGCCGAGCTCCATGATTGGTTGCAACAATGCAACCTGAAGGATGATGTTGCAATTACGATAATAATTACTCCCCCCCCCCTCCACCCTCCCAAAGAGCGTCGTGTCCTCCGCCCAAAACGGTCGCTGCGATGGGCTCTGAGTGTGGCCGGTTCGTTGGCCACCGGCAATCTATTGGGTAAGGTTTATTTTGCCGCTACAGCGCGTAGTTGACTGTAACCTGACCTGACCTGACCTGGCTGTAACCATGCCCGACTTACCATAAGTATTATGTAACTCTCATGTAAGCTCATAACTTACTAGTGACGAAAAACCATAGGAAAATGAAACACGATAAGTTCCCAAGTGCACTTTCGTGTAATAATCACATCATCAGCGGACGTAGAACAATCAGTGGATATACAAGGAAGAGACGGAGCTAAGACGCTATTGGTATACAAGTGTTGTTAGGGGTAGTGGCTCCTGATTGCTAAGTGGTGCCTGTATGTTGCCAGGGGTAGTGGCTCTCACCCGCTAAGTGGTGCCTGTATGTTGGCGGGGGTAGTAGCTCTCTACTACTCAGTGGTTAACAAGCCACAGCTCGTAGAGCATAAGTTATATACTTAACTCCATAATAAAGGTATGTTCGTGTTACTCAGTGTAGTAGGGTAATTAAGTTAATTGCGTTATCATGCTGAAGAGGGATTAATTACACCTTCTGAATGACTCCCTCATCTTAAGAACTATATAACGGGATCGCTTCTACTTTTCATCAGTTGTAAAAGGAAAAAGAAGAACGAAACAAAGGAAAAATTGTCTTTAGATGTCTCGTCTTTTCGCTCTTGTGGCGCAATGTTTTCTATTGACCTTTTCTTTTCTTTCTCTCTGTAGATCTGCCTTCTTTATCCTGCTGTTGCTGAGTGTGCGTCACACTCCGGGTGTGTAGATCCTCCTCCCTCCCACCCCAGATGATGTGTAGTGATGTGACGGTTGAGGAAGCTCGTAACTTTGGCGTAACAGAGTGTGACGGGACCCAAGGAGGAATAGGCCATTCCCTAACGAGAAAAGTTGTGGCTGGTCGCAGACTCGCATATAGTTATATATATATATATATATATATATATATATATATATATATATATATATATATATATATATACATATATATATATATATATATATATATATATATATATATATATATATATATATATATATATATATATATATATATATATGTGGAGTGTGGAGAAGCCGTCGTGAGACGTCGCGAGAATTGTATCAGACATCATCATTGTACCCCAGGGTTTCCCCAGTACAAATCTTCTTTCCCAAGTTACCCCTCACACATCTCCCGCCTCCTCCCATACACACACACTCTCCACCTTCCCTCTGAGCCTTTCTCATCGCGTCACATCTCTCCCATCTGGCCCCAATATGCCTTTGTTCCAACACCCATGTTGTCTCGACGTGTCTTTGTCACACCGCCTCTATGATCCAGAGTTCGTCAGTTCAAACCAGTTGTTCCAGACTTTCCCTTTCCTCCATCGCAGCCGCCAGATGTGTTGGCCTCAGAAGTCTCTGTGAGGACACATTCTGGGCAGAAGATCGACAGAAGATTGAATACAATCTCGAATACATTTTGGACAGAAGATCGAATACATTCTGGGCAGAAGATAGAATACATTAAGAGTTGAAGATCGAATCCATTCGATCCCATTTAAGAGCAGCAATGAATGACGCTCAACCAGTCGAAGGCAATAATTGCACCTCGCTGTCTCCAGGGGGGGTTGTTATCATTCCAGGAGAAATTAGCCAGCCAATTACGGGTGGATTTACCACGTCTTTACCGAGGATCATCGACTTAACTCCTGAATGGTTGGGTTAATTTGTTGCTCCCGCCTAATGCCATCTGCCTGATGCTATGCCAGCCTCACCATCATCATCTCGCTAACTATAGCAAGACGCTAGACTAACCTATTGTGGTTATGGACATCCAAGCTGTGAGGGTGCCATGATCCTGCGTGGCTCTGGCCCTGTCTTATGGAAGGATTATCATACATGTATCAACTCCAGATTGGAATGCAGACGTGATGTAGAGAGAGAAAAATGTATGATTGATTCTATAACTGTGTGTTTACAGGATGTCACAACATATTTCAGTGAGTTCAGACACAGTGTAAACCAAACTGGAGGAGGGGAAAGTAAGGAGTTTACAGGATATTCCAAAGTAATATTTACATCCCCTGGGAACACACAGATGGCCAGAGGAACCCAGAGCCGCTCTGCGAGAAGAAGGATCTATGTCTTGAAGCTGGGAAGACACAAACACCCTCACACTGGATAGGCAGATCTCGTATACGACTGTAC
This sequence comes from Panulirus ornatus, assembly GCF_036320965.1. Taxonomy (NCBI): domain Eukaryota; kingdom Metazoa; phylum Arthropoda; class Malacostraca; order Decapoda; family Palinuridae; genus Panulirus; species Panulirus ornatus. The sequence continues at coordinate 54,820,794 of NC_092236.1, forward strand.
AACAGCAGTCGAGATTGACAACACTAATTGTATATTGACCTACAAGTGGGTAATACGAGGTCAGTGTTGTGGGTAATACGAGGTCATTCCTGTGGGTAACACGAGGTCAGTGTTGTGGGTCATACGAGGTCAGTGTGTTGTGAGGTCACCGAGGATTTCCCTCACCAGAGATGGATGATCAGATGTTTACATCATCATGCTTTCTGGAGCAGGACGGAGGAGGGTTGTGTACATGTTTACACCTTGGTGGTGAGCGCTGCTCCACACACACACACACACTCAACTGTAGTACCTCACTTTACCTACGCTGGACGTGATCACCAACGAGGTATGTCCTCCGTCGTTTCCCTGGCTCAGAAAAGCGGCTCTCGACGTCGGCTTCTCTTGATCCAGAGCAGCGTCAGATGTAGGGAGTGTTGAGGGGATTATTTCACGGTTGGTTGTGGAGGGAAAAGTTGACTTAATCTTTGGTAGATGTGAGGCAGGGAGGGAGTGGAGGTGTAGGAGTAGGGATGGGCAAGTAGGAGGGTAGAGAAGTGTGGGGGATAAGCAGGAGGTAGTGGTGAGAGAGACGTGGAGATCAGCAGGGGATAGTGGGAGAGGGAAGGGACACAGAAGGAGACCCTTCATGTGTTTTTCCTGTGGTAGAGAAGGTCAGCCAGCCATAGCCTAGGTCAATCAGTCCATCAGACAGGGTCAGACCTTATCTCCAACACTGGGTCAAGAGGTCAAGACTATACAAGAGGGAAATCATGTGGGAGGAACAGACACCACAAGGAAATACTCGTGGTCGAGGTTTGTTCTTGAGGCTAGACTGGTGGAGCGAGGATCACGGGTCTGATGGACTCAGAGGGATAGGTAGAGCTGCTCCATCCTGATGTGAGAGGAGGTGGTGGGTAGTGTGACCTGGTAGGTGGAAGGGAGGCGTGGAGGAACTGACGATGAAGGAGGGGAAAGGGAGGAAGAAGACGAAGAGGAGGTGGAGGAGGAGGAGGAGTAGAAGGAGGGCGGATGGAAAGATAATGAGGGGATGGGAGAAGTAGAGGATATTGAAGTACACCAGACGTGACGAGAAGAGATGGGAAAGAGAGTGGAAGTGTTGAGGGAAGGGCAAATAGAAGGGAATGGAAAAGAGAAAGGGGGAGAACGTAGAAGTGAGAACTCGTGTGATGGGAGGGAGAACAAAAGAGAGAGAGAGAAGAGAAGAGGAAAAGAGGAAGGAAAAATAGGCGGAGAGGAATTGAGGAAGATAGATACGATAACATCCAAATCGAGGCAGTTTATTGTGGCTGAGAGCAGAGGCTAGGCATCGTTTTGTCCTCCTTAAACCCCTTCCCTCCTGAACCTACCAAGGGTTCAACTCCACCAGGAGGTTCCGATGCCGTATTGAAGACCCGTCCTTCAGATCTATACACCCAAAATAACCCACTACACTGTAATACCCAAGTCTGCAGAATTCTCTGGGGGGGAGACGAAAATTCACCACTGATCCCCCCTTCAATTGGCGGTCCCCTTAGATCTCTGGGGGATGCAGGAGTCAGTCAAATGTGATGTTCAATGTCGGTAAAACTGTATTGGAACTTTTTCTCTTATATATTTTCTTTTTGTGGTAAAGTTTGTGAGTAACACAGGCCAGCCGAC
>NC_092236.1:54824934-54877434 GCF_036320965.1 Panulirus ornatus
ACGAGGCATGTGTCCCCCGAACCCCCTGCAGCGTGTGTGGGTCTGGGATATCCCAGATGAGGGACGGACAACAGACGTGACGAGGGGAATATCTATCTATCTAATCTATTTCCCTCAGAAAATCATGTTCTCCAACGTGTCCTCCATAATTCTCTTCCTCCCTTTTCATATCAAGTTCACCAGATTCTTAGCCTGGTGTTAGGAGACGCCCTGGCTGGTGAGCCAGCTGGAGAAATTGCAAAAGGTGTCCAGAAAATAGAGCATCGTAAACCCCTTTCCCCCTTGGGGTAGGTTCAGCTGAGAGCCCCCGGAACTGGGAATTGGAACCTACATGGGTAGGTTCACAGGCAAAGACAGCCTAAGGAAAGATGCGCTTCTGTCTCGTCTCTCAGGTTCCTATGGTTCCCGACTGGTGACGTGGCCAACTTCCTAAGCGCTGCAGGAGCATCATAAAGATGGAAGGTAAGTGCGTGTATTGTGTTCTCTTTTCTCCAGTGTTTGTTTGCCGTTTCCCGCGTTAGAGAGGTAATGCCAGGAACAGACAAAGAAATGGACTCATTCGCTCACATCTACTATGTAGCCGTCATGTGTAATGCACCGAAACCACAGCTCCCTATCCACATCCAGGCTCCACAGACCATAGAAAATATATAATATTTCAATCTATCTCAGTACGTCAGAACTATAGAAAATATAGATATTTGAATCTACATTACCACGAAAGAGCCAGTGAAGATATGGATATTCGAATCTATCTACCTCAATAAGTAAGAACCATAGAGAAAAATAGATAGATAATCTGGGAACAGTGGAGCGATGGCTTAATGTTTTCCCGTCTGAGGGAAGGACTTGAGGGAATGCTTTGGTATAGATGGAAAGTCTGGTCAAAGGGACTTAAAGAGAATTTGACCATCAAAACTCTTATATTCTAACTTCTGCAATCTTTCTCAGGGGTACGAAAGATTAAAGGTTTATGTTGAGGAAAGGGTTGAACTATGTCTTCTCTCCTACTTTTATTCTTTCTTTCTTCTTTCTTTTCTTTCTTTCTTCACTCTTCTTCACCTCTTAGCCTGCCATTGGCTGTCGCTGTGTCCTTGACGAATGACGTAATGTGCCTATCCACTTGTGGTGTCACGATTCTAATTGTAGTCGTTACGTCCTCCCCACATTGTTTCACGAACTGTCATTCACCATCTGTCACACCCTCTGTCACCTTGTTGTCACCATCTACCATACACTGTCACCATCTGTCACCCCTCTATCACCCTATCGTCCACATCTACCACCCATCGTCACCATCTGTCACCCTTATGTCACCTTCCACCCCTTAGCTCACCATCTACTCCATCCATTGTGCCACTATCCACCATCCACCCCTTAGCACACCATCTACTCTATCCATTGTGCCACTATCCACCATCCACCCCTTAGCTCACCATCTACTCTATCCATTGTGTCGCTATCCACCATCAACCACACGATCCTTAACAAGATCAATGTCACAATCATTTTGTCTCTATCATGAAAAGGTGTTTTCTAAAGGATAAGTTGTCTTACACGTCAAAATCATAATTGATAACATTGATTATAGATAACATGTCAAGTGGCTTAAAGAATAGCCGATAAGAGATTAGTCTTTTGTTTGATAAAAATAGGTAAATGCGATGTTGTATACTTAGCCTCATAGATTGGGTCAAGGGATGTGGGTAAGAGATATACGCATTGTTCTAGTGTTCACAAGAACAGCTACTGTGAATATGATATTGTTTTAGTGTTCACAAGCACTGTTAATGTGAATATGAATTGTTCTAGTGTTCAGAAGAACTGCTAATGTGAATATGAATTGTTCTAGTGTTCAGAAGAACTGCTAATGTGAATATGAAATTGTTCTAGTGTTCACAAGCACTGTTAATGTGAATATGAAATTGTTCTAGTGTTCACAAGCACTGTTATTGTGAATATGAACAATCCTACTGGCGTGACGGGAATATATTGTTCGTTTTTTATATATTCTTTTTTTTCTATTTTGAGAAAAAAATGTATTTCAGAAAAGCGACATGCTACCAAAACCTTTCGTTTTGATCTTATCTATATATATTTTTTCCCAGTTCCCTTTCATCCCAGTCACTATTTTTCCCTTTTTGAATGATGAAATTACAAAAAATATATAACTCTCGTGGATGAATAGATCTTTTCTAAACTCTAAACGACATTTGAATTAGACATTTCAGTCTCTCATTTGTATCATTAAAAAGAATATATTACAATATTCGCCTGCCTAGTGGATAGATAACCATAATATTCACACTTCAGCCAATCAAATATTCCACAAAATATTCCACAAAAATACCTCATCTCTTTTTTTTTTTTAAATCCCCCGACGCGATTTTCTTTTTACGAAAATATGTAACTCACGTATGTAAATTTTTTGACCCCCATTCACTTCGAAGTGTTCTTCAATGGCTGGGTTGTCTTCCTCTATATCAACCTTCTTCGTCCACCGTGTCGAATCCCAGAGCCACAACTCAGGTTTCGGATAACAACTGTTGTCGTCCACAGAGGCATTGATTATAATATCTCACCAGGTTGTTATTAAAGGAATTAATGACTGAATTACTTAAGAGTTTAAACAAAGGAATTGATAATGACTGAATTTCTTAACAGTTTAAATAAAGATATTAATAATGACTGAATATCTTGACAGTTTAGATAAAGGAATTGATAATGACTGAATTTCTTAACAGTTTAAGTAAAGATATTAATAATGACTGAATATCTTGACAGTTTAGATAAAGGAATTAATAATGACTGAATATCTTAACAGTTTAAAGGAATTGATAATGATTGATGGACTAGCGAATATGTGCGTTTACTTAGAGGTAAATTTGATGGGTAAATGTGTGTGTGTGTGTGTGTGTGTGTGTGTGTGTGTGTGTGTGTGTGTGTGTGTGTGTGTGTGTGTTCTTTTCCTTGTTCTTTTGGTCAGGGTCAGCAATGTTCTTCTACCCATGTGTTGTAGTGTTCTCTTCCTGGTCCAGTAGTGTTCTGGCAAGGTCCTGTTATGTTCATTTTGTTCAGGTTCGACGCTGTTCTGGCCAGGTTGTTGTTGTTGTTGTTGTTGTTGTTGTTGTTGTTGTTGTTGTTGTTGTTGTTGTTGTTCTTGTTCTTGTTGTTGATGCCGAAGTGGGAAACGTTCGTGATGTTCCTGGAGGCTAAGAGAAGCAGAGCGGAGGAGAAGTAGGGAGGAGGAGGGTAGCTGGGAGGGAAGATGGGAGGGAAGAGGAGGGAAACTGGGAGGGAAGAGGAGGGTAGCTGGTAGGCTAGCTGGGAGGGAAGAGGAGAGAAACTCGGAGGGAAGAGGAGGGTAGCTGATAGGCTAGCTGGGAGGGAAGAGAGGGAAACTCGAAGGGAAGATGAGGGTAGCTGGGAGAGAAGCTGGGAGGGAAAAGGAGGGAAACTCGTAGGGAAGAGGAGGGAAGCTAGGAGAGAAGCTGGGAGGGAAGAGGAGGGAAGCGGGAGAGGCGAGTAGAAATTTTTTGGCACACTCCCTCAGGGATCAGAGAGACAGTCGAGATCTCTTGTGATCAAAATTACCTCTTCAATGACCTCAGCTGCAGGGGGACTGAGCACACTCACGCCACAGGGGTTCCCTGGGTGAAGAGAGAATGGTATTGGAAAGTAACCAACCCCTTCTCAATATTCCTCAATTAGCAGTTATCACAGTAATGAAAATGACAGCAGTTCCCCTCGACCATTCTCGGTGGTGGCCAGGGTTCGATTCTCGGGTGAGATTGTTGAGATTGATTTACATATGAACAGGGGATGTTCTGATGTGTATATATATATATATATATATATATATATATATATATATATATATATATATATATATATATATATATATATATATATATATATATATATATACTAAACTCCATTCACTACGAATTACAACAATTACATATTTCATCATATATGTATAGCGCAACTGTTGTAAGGTGGGCTACGACGAACACTATGACTTCTAAGGGAAGCTGCTGCTGGAGATGTATGGGCAGAAGTTTTAGTTGATGGGGCAAGTTGCTCTCTCTCTCTCTCTCTCTCTCTCTCTCTCTCTCTCTCTCTCTCTCTCTCTCTCTCTCTCTCTCTCTCTCTCTCTCTCTCTTTGGAGGAAGAGGAGCCATGGTGGTGGTAGTGCTGGTGTTGTGTCCACTTGGAGGAAAAACCTAGACATTATCAGTGTGCACATTCCCTCACTTCTGGTGTGTGTGTGTGTGTGTGTGTGTGTGTGTGTGTGTGTGTGTGTGTGTGTGTGTGTGTGTGTGTGTGTGTGTGTGTGAAGAATGCACAAAATCTTCATTAACCTCTTCATTCATCATTCATTATAATCCTTAACATAAAAAAAAATGTATTCCTTTGTTTACATTGAATGTCTCACGTGTGTTTGACCATAGGCAGTAAAGTATGTTGTGCCCCCACTAGGCAGTAAAGATTCAGTAAATCACTCCTTACTTCTCTTTACTCTCTCTTATTCAGTAATATGAATTGGTACTTACCACCGTAACATCATACAGTTTTATAAGCCCTCCGGAGATTGAATAGGTCAAAAATTAAGCACTAAAAACACGTAAGAGCTGTGAAGAGAGAAAAAAAATATTTTCCAGAAACAGAGGAGGAAGAAAAAACAATGTTTTCCAATAGAATTTAATCAAACATGAAAGATCTTGATTTACGAAGGGATATCTCTTATTTTGCCTCTAGTATCGAATTTTAAATGTAGTATTATAAGTCTATAGCACTAAGTATAGTTTTTATGTCATCATAGAATGACAAATCCACTTGAATACTTTTTTTTTTTTACTTAATTTACCTAAGTTTAAAAATCCATTGGAAAATGATATAGTGACTGGCTCAAAGGTCTAGTCGGTGTGAAGTGCGATTTTTAAATTTTAAGTAAAATCTCAAATTTGATTAAAAGTGACGGTATTATATTAAAAAAAGAAGAGGGGTGGGGGGTAGTTTGGTCTTCGAAAAGTTCAGGAAATTAATTAGAAAATCACGAGGGAAAATTAGATGTAATTTGCAATTTTTTTTTTTTTACCCCACTTCCTCCCCCATCCTTCCCTCCCTCCCTCAGGTTCGTGGAAATGTGAGAGAAAATTTTTAAGAATATTGATTTTTCTTTTTGATATTCATTCTGTCACACTCAATATTCGTACTGATATACTTTAAGCCATAGTCAATATTCGTATTGATATACTTTAAGTCACACTAATATTCGTAATGATATACTTTGTCATACTCAGTGTTCACACTGACATACTTTGTCATATATATATATATATATATATATATATATATATATATATATATATATATATATATATATATATATATATATATATATATATATATATATATATATATATCACATATATTACATATATATGTATATTACTCTTCCTTTCTTTCCTTCTTTCTTCTTCCTTCGTCATATCTACGGGATATGGTATTATCATTATCATTAAAAGACTGTCTTCAATTGATCTTTTATTCCATTGATTGTATGTACAATATCATACATGTAGTAAAGACTTCTCGTTTCTCTTCAAGATTTTGTACAGAAGATTTGAAAATTACAATTTGACTCAGAACACACATCTTCTATATGGTGTGGTAGGGGGATGGGTGTGGGTTGTGGGTTGTTGTGGTGAACTGTGGGGGTTGTGGGGTGGTAAGGTCTGTGAGTCGGTATGTGGTGGGAGCTAATATATCTATATATTACACTGAGGTAAGTACATTGGCCTACAACTTATAGGGAAACAACACGAGTCTGATGATAGGAAAAAAGATATATATATATATATATATATATATATATATATATATATATATATATATATATATATATATATATATATATATATATATATATATAGATATATATATGTATTCATAAAGCTGCCCGAAGGACTTCAGCCTTTTATAAAGTCAAGTCTGCAAGGATATATATATATATATATATATATATATATATATATATATATATATATATATATATATATATATATATATATATATATATATATATATATATATATATGTGTGTGTATAAATATATATATATATATATATATATATATATATATATATATATATATATATATATATATATATATATATATATATATATATATATATATATATAAGATTGGGCTACGATAGAGGCTTATTACGCGCGCGCTCACGGTGGCGGTGGGAAGTTAATGGTCAGTTCACACCTCCGTATTTGTTCGCATCTGCTGCTTGGAATCATGTCCCTAAATAAGACTTATGATGCTCTAAAGAAAGCATTATGAAACTCTAATCATACATCATCTAAGTCCTTAGCTGGATAGGAGAACAAAGGGGTAGGGGAATGATAAAAGGGAAAAGAGATCTTAGCCAGATAACTGAGCGTTCGAATTTTTCCCCGTCTCATGTCAACAATCACAGGTAGCCAATAAGGGATGAGCGTTGGTATGACTTCGTAAGAGTCATCGTGACAGATAGCCAATGAGGGACGAGTCCAGGCGTGTGACGTCATGGTATCAAGCATTACAAGTAGCCAATAAGAGACGAGCATAGACGTGACTTATGAAGGCTAGGTTAGGCCAGTGAGGATTTAGTTACTATGTAATCACCAATTAATTGCCATGTCATTTTCTTTCTATCTGTGCTATCGCTCTATCCTATCGTTAGCTATTGTAATTGTACTATCGCTCTATCCTATCGTTAGCTATTGTAATTGTACTATCGCTCTATCCTATCGTTAGCTATTGTAATTATACTATCGCTCTATCCTATCGTTAGCTATTGTAATTGTACTATCGCTCTATCCTATCGTTAGCTATTGTAATTGGACTATCGCTCTATCCTATCGTTGGTATAGCACTATCGTATCATCCTCTCCTATCGCTGGCTATAGTGCTACCCTATCATCATCTATCGCTGGCCACTTTATAGCTGACTAGTACACTGAGAATCAGGCAATTATGGGTATCGCTTGGGACTTATGAAAATAAACCTTCATTGTTCCGGGTTCGAATCCTAGATTTTTTTTTTTTTATATATCCGTATTACATTTCATGTTTCAGGCCATATACGACTGTGAGATTAAAGAAGAAATTAAGGAAAATATAGAGATCTTGGCCAAATTATTCCAGTAAGTAATTATTCCAGTAAGAAAGAAATGTATCAAAATGTATAGATTAAAATTGACTTCTGACCAATGTAATTTAATCTCTAATATTCACACTCTTGCCTGAAAGGTTATAAATAAGTTTCCCCCCCATCGTAGTTTATCAATAGTGTACTACTTTTATCCCATTTTCTTTGGCTTTAAGGTGATCATCACTCACTCACTCACTCATTCAACCCTATCGGCTGAGTTGGAAGCGTCTGTTGGCTAACAGGAGGGGAAAGTATATGCTAAGGTCATCTACCGAAGTCGCCCATCCAGCCCGTTTTCTGTTAGTGGTGATCTATTACTACCTAAATTTTTCTTTTCGTTCTTGATGGACATTGTGGTGGTGCCCTCAACCCTTCTTCATCATTCCAGTAAGAAATAAACAATTCATAACCTCGAGGAACAATATAGAAATGATATACAAAGGCTTAGGAACACATGAAATATATCAAAGTTATAAAATGCTTAAAAACAGCAAAACCAACTGATATAAAAACATATAAGATATATTTTTTCATTATATTAAAAAGATGTATTGCGAGGATTATATTAAAAAGATGTATTGCGAGGAGTGTATAGTGAATAATCATAAGATAATATTGATAATTGTAACAATGATGATAAAGTTGTGGTTATGATAATTATCATTAGTAACAGCAGAGTAACAGCAAGTGTTATGATAATAATTATATCACTGATGATCATAATCATAGATAAATAATAATGATACCACCCATGGTAATAATTATCATTAATGATAATCGAGGTGATGATAGTAGTTATGATAACGAAGTTCTAGATACAAACACAACATTGATAATTAACACGGTGATAATTATGATATGATGAGTATGATGGTGACAGTAAAGAGGATGAATAAAAAGAAAGACCAGTAATTGATAATTATGACGACAAAAAAAAATAATAATTACAATACCAAAAGTGGGGAAGTGTGGGTATAGATAACTTTGATTATCACATTTGTATATATATATGTTATTTCATAGATGATAAATAATCAAAATTTTACAGTCATATTGTTCAATGATAATTTTGTTATTATACAAAGCTCCCCTAAAAATGGCTGAAGATAATTTGCTTACTGTATTATATAATATTTTTCTCTTTAAGAATAGTACCTACTGCAATATATATATATATATATCTCTTTTATCACAGATAATATAGATATAGACTATTTGAATGCACTGTACACTTTTTAACTTTACGAATGTGTAACAAAAACACACATATATATATATTTCAGTTCGTGTGAGCCAGGAAGAGGAAGGAAAAAATAATAAGAAAAATTATGCAAATTACCTTTTCAAAGCTTTACATTTGCCTCCGGTGGAATGAGAAATAAGATTAATGAAGAAAGGAAAAAAAAAAGAAAAAAGATTGACCAAAATTTTTCTTTTTCTCTTTTTTTTTTTTTCACATCCAAAACCTCGTCCTTGTCACCAATGCTTTCACACAACCGTAAGAAACTGACTGCCTTTATCTTTCTATTTTTTTTTTTAAATTGATGCTGAAAGGAAAGTGACCAGAATGTGGGACGAAGGACTAAGCATATAAGTAACACTTAAAGAAAAATATATGTGTTGATTAACACTTGCGATCTAAGTATTAATAATTCAGCCACAAACGATTTACTGTTGAGTGTACTTACAATAAATCGTACGACGAATAAACATAGATTTAATTGTGCATATGTATATATATATATATATATATATATATATATATATATATATATATATATATATATATATATATATATATATATATATATATATATATATATATATATATATATATATATATATATATATATATATATATATATATATATATATATATATATTTCTCTGCTTACACCTTACATAAAATTCAATATATTGATCACTACTGAAATGCAATCACATATAGTTGTTCTTACATAAAGGGGAAAGACATAATCTCATCACACACACACACACACACACACACACACACACACACACACACACACACACACAAAACTACTCACAAAGCAGAGTGAACACAGAACTCAAAGTATTTAAATCCTCTAAGGTAAACTTACACTACAACTCATGGATTATCACTATTAATAATTTAATATACAAATAAATTATTAGAATCTATTGTATATCTATTGAGAAAGAGATAGTCTTTATTATCTATTATGTACATAGAGACATTAATTGGCTCCTGTCTCACCAGAGCATCGAACCCCCATCAAACATTGGGGTATGAAATATATTCCATTCAGTCACCTAGAGAGAGAGAGAGAGGTGTGCCCCCACACAGCAAATTGAAACCAAAAGAGAGAAATGATGATTCTTCCTTTTACATTTTCCTATGTACACATCACTAGGACAGTCTTCCTCCATCATCATCACTATGGTCATCAACAGTATCATCACTACACCTCCTTAGTCATCACACCATCGCCCAGTATTGTCATCATCATTCTTCGACTCCTTCACCAACCATCTCCAGGAACGTCTTTTGACTCCACCATCATCACCATCACTATCATCATCACTCCATCACGATGGATAACACGTCCACCATCCATCCATCACCATCAACACCATCCAAAGGTGGGCTTCTCCTCCTCTCGAATCACCAAGAGTCGATCTTCTTCACTATCAACACCTCCACTACCATAACCTCCTTCTTCACCATTACCAAACTATCACCAGTAACAACACCAACCATTAAAATGACCATCAAGTCCAACAGTATTCACCATCACCAACACACACACACACACACACACACACACACACACACACACACACACACACACAGAACATGTTTTCACACCCTCTCTCCCCTCCTCTCTCTCTTCTCTCTCTCTCTCTCTCTCTCTCTCTCTCTCTCTCTCTCTCTCTCTCTCTCTCTCTCTCTCTCTCTCTCTCTCTCTCTCTCCCTACCTTCACCCCCACGTAGTGCTATATAACACCTCCTCCTATTAAAACAGCTCAGCCCTAACTCGTCTCTCTTCCTCCTCAGGATGGTTCTAGCTCAATGGCTCTTAGTGCTTGCTCTATGTGCTCGTTCAAGGGCACGTTTTGGCCAAGGCCCGGGTGACTGTAGCTGTTTAAGAAGTAAGGGCACCCAGGTTCGTCCGCCGGGAAGCTCTTCGGTAGATTCTTGCGTTCCCGAGGCGTGAAGAACCAGCCAGGGCTGGAGGCCAGGAATCTAAGCGTGCGTCCGTATGTCGAAGATGGAAGAGAGAAGAGAAAAAGAGAGAGCGAGAGAAGTGTGAGACAGCCTTTTTTTTTTTGTTAATGCTATGGCATAATGATACACACACACATGTTGGTAAAACAAGGGAAAGATATCATTTAAACGCTGGCCTCTAAAGGGGTTATTCAAATTCATGAAAAATACACAGGGAATAAACGAACGTAGGGATTACTGAAGAATATAATTATCAGGAAATAAGAAATAATGAAAGAAAGGATTTATGAAGTAACTAAAGACGTAAATAATCACTAAAGGTAACGAAAATGTAAATGATTAATCATAATCACTGAAAGATCAATAGAATGAAATGTATAGAAGATGGAAAGTATATTTCTTACCTTGATTGATATGATTACAGAGGACAGATCATGTAAGGTCATAGCATATAACACATAAAGTACGAGGATTATAATATCATGGCTTAAGGATAAGGAGAGATTAATTGGTAGACCAGAGACTGAGCTGGTTACACCCTAACAAAACATGAAATGTGATGATAACCGATCAATATTCATGAGATCATGTAACCCACGCCATCAGCGGGGAGGAAAGAGGAACAGCAAGCGAGCCACCACCTCCTCCCTCATTCAGAAGACGCGGTGTGGGTTCACGGCTTACGGAGAAGACCAACCCAACCGCCCACTCCCCCCCCTTCCCTCCCCCTTCTTTTTTTTCTTCTTTTCCACCAGTTCTTACGACCCCAGCGGTGTTTCCATGAGGGGAGTGGCGGGGCGGGGGCGGCTCCGGGAAGAGTGGAGAGAGAGAGAGAGAGAGAGAGAGAGAGAGAGAGAGAGAGAGAGAGAGAGAGAGAGAGAGAGAGAGAGAGAGAGAGGGGTCTCTACAGGTTCGCCTGGCGCTGGTAAACAAGGAACAATGCGTGTTGATCATTTAGTTTTCAGGGAGGGAGAGGGAGAGGGAGGGAGGGAGAGGGAGGGAAGGAGGGAGGGAGGGAGGGAGGGAGGGAGAGGGAGTATGAATAGCTGCTTAAGATCACCAACAGTAAGGGGTTGGTGGAGGTTGGGGGATGATGGAGGAGGGGTCATCATCATCTCCTCCCAGAGGTCAAGCCTTTTTGGAGGCGAGGAGGGGGGGCGAGGAGGGAGGGAGGGAGGGTTGGGGGGAGGGGTTGGGAGCCGGGGAGGTGGAGAGAGAGAGAGAGAGAGAGAGAAAAGGGGCGTAACACACCGTGCATCGAGGGCGATCATCACATGGGGTGGGGTGGGTTTGCTTGCTCGTCAAAACTGGAGAAGATAAGTGTGAGAGATAACACCATACACCGTCCGCCAGATATCATGATAAGGGAGATAAAGTCATTATCAAATGCTGAAACCTCGGCCCGTTTTCTGTCTTGTCTCTCGAAAATTTTCCGACTTTGATTCATTCTTTTATGTATGATGTATTATCGACACGACCCAGTACTTGAGCACGTTGGAAGGACATTTTGAACACGATAGTACGACCCGTAAATACAATGGTATGACCCTTAGATATGGCATAGTCTGATATTGACGTAACCCCTTTGATAGACATTAACTAATGACTCTTTGTTGAAATAGAATGGATTGGAACGATGTGATATACCGGGGTCGACGTGCTGTCCATGGACTGAACCAGAGCAGGTGAAGCGTCCTGGGTAAACCATGGAAAACCCTGTGGTCCAACGTTTAGCATCCTCAGCCTACCTCACGTGGTAGGAACCAGGGTTCGAATCCCCCGTCGCCGAAGATAAAACGTTATCATATACATATCATATACATATACATATACATATCTATCATATACATAGATCTCGTCACCAGTGGAGATCTATGTACCTCACGCAAATGCCTACATCAGTGCAAAGCGGTGATGGATTTCCCCAGGTCGATTTAAAGCCAGAGTGGTTCTCCCTCTCTCTCTCTCTCTCTCTCTCTGTTCTTCGCATGGTAAAAGAAGAACATTGGGAGAGAGAGAGAGAGAGAGAGAGAGAGAGAGAGAGAGAGAGAGAGAGAGAGAGAGAGAGAGAGAGAGAGAGAGAGAGAGAGATTTTCCCGTGTAAAAATAAAAATAAAAAAACCCGATGCTGTATAGAAAATGTCTCTTAATTGCTTGATCGTATACAATACGTCGGTTTCCATGAACTAGATAAAGATGCATAGATATATAAACAAAATCCTGTTTGCTTTCTGTGTGTCTACTTGTTTAGTGAATTCTGTTGGCTCTCTCGCTGGCCAGTGCTGAAAAATTTTTGAGAGAAAAATTTGATGTTCAAAGCTAATAAAAGAAATGATATGAAATTCCCACAAGTTTTGAGGTTCATTGATGAGCCTTGCTAATATGAGTCTGGTAATCTATAAAGGAAGACTTACTCAAGGTCTTGTTCATCTATATTGCTTGGCTTTATCACTGTGAGTTAGACGATCCATAAGGAAAGATCCGATTATGTAGAGTTCAGTTCAATCCCCTAAGAAAAGACGCCAGTTCTGTCATTAAGTGATTTAAGTCCCAGTTTGAGAAGACGCACAGAATACTTCAAAATGAAACCATGATATAATATATAAGGAAATCTTTTCCAAATTCTTATCATACTAAGGGTAATAATGTATGGCGTTTACCTTTTGAAAAGTGTGATGAATATGTTAATTCAGATAGGAAATACATATGCTATGTCTACACATGTTACATTATTATAATTTGTACTCAGTTACTCACACTCTCATCTTTACTGACCTGTATTCCTGTTCAGCTGTATTCATCTTTATTAATATTCAGCTTTTATTCATCTATACTCATGTTCCGCTGTATTCATTTTTATTAATATTCAGCTTTTATTCATCTATACTCATGTTCATTCATTCTCCCGTGTATAATGATGTCCAAATTTACTCACGTATATTCTTCATCAATACTCACTTGTATCCTTCGTTATCCCTTTATTCATGATCGCCTATATTCATTGATACCCACCTTATGTATACTCACGTATGACCCATCATTAGCTATACTCACCTTTATTCATCCTTAGCTTCATGCATCCATACTGACGCTCATGTATACACATGTATAAGCCACAGACACCTTTATCCATCCAACAGTTTTACTCATCTCTACCCACGCTTACTCACGTGTGACTCATCCTCCTCAGCTCGTACTCACCTGTGCGTGGTGGGACTAATGTTGATTCTGAGCGGCTCCGAGCTGGATTCGAACTGGTTGGCAATAGTGACGTTGGAGCCAAACATACAATACCGTGGCATAGCTGTACCTACCACGCCAGCTAAAACGGGCCCCGTGTGCAAGCCGATGCGCATCTGTGGGAAGCGGCGACGTTAGCTGCGGTATATCTTTTTTAGCTGTGGTGTCGTTAGCTGGGGTGTACTTAGCTGTGGTGTCGTTAGCTGGGGTGTACTTAGCTGTGGTGTCGTTAGCTGTGTGGTGCGATTAGCTGTTGTGTCGTTAGCTGTGTGGTGTCATTAGCTGTGGTGTCGTTAGCTGTGTGGTGTGATTAGCTGTGATGTCGTTAGCTGCGGTATCTTTTTTAGCTGTGGTGTCGTTAGCTGGGGTGTGATTAGCTGTGGTGTCGTTAGCTGTGTGGTGTAATTAGCTGTGGTGTCGTTAGCTGTGATGTGATGAGCCGTGGCACTACTAATTGTAGTATCATTAGCTGTGGTAATACCACTTGGGTTATCATTAGCTGTGGCACTGTCATCTGTCATATCATTAGCTGTAGAATACTACGGCATCTTCCTCTACAACCCTTCTACAACCCCCCTTGCGTAAAACCATCACTCAATACATCTCTATTTTCCCCCTTCCCCTTTCTCCCCATCACCTGCTACAAGCATTGTTGTCATCGCCCCATTTCACCTCCACATCCCCAACTCAACACCCCACCATATCCCCCCCAACCAAACCCCCATCCCCAACCATTCCTCTCCCTCCCCTTCCCTTCCCCTTCCCTTCCCACCTTGAACCGATCAAGTGGGAGAATTAACTTACTTTGAACTCCCATTCAGCTTTCCCCATGTCCCTTCCACGCGCCACAGGTCTCTCCTCTCTCTCTCTCTCTCTCTCTCTCTCTCTCTCTCTCTCTCTCTCTCTCTCTCTCTCTCTCTCTCGTAGTGTCTCGTCTTATATCCAAGTAAGCACTCTGTCTGTCTGTCTGTCTCTCTCTCTCTCTCTCTCCCTCTCTCTCTCTCTCTCTCTCTCTCTCTCTCTCTCTCTCTCTCTCTCTCTCTCTCGTAATCTCGTCTTATATCCAAATTAGTACTCTGTTTCTGTCTCTGTCTCTGTCTCTCTCTCTCTCCCTCTCCCTCTCTCTCTCTCTCTCTCTCTCTCTCTCTCTCTCTCTCTCTCTCTCTCTCTCTCTCTCTCGTAATCTCGTCTTATATCCAAATTAATACTCTGTTTCTGTCTCTGTCTCTGTCTCTCTCTCTCTCCCTCTCCCTCTCTCTCTCTCTCTCTCTCTCTCTCTCTCTCTCTCTCTCTCTCTCTCTCTCTCTCTCTCTCTCTCTCTCTCTCTCTCTCTCTCTCTCTCTCTCTCTCTCTCCCTCCCTCTCTGACCCACCTGTATAGGCTGGCCGTCGTGCGTGGTGTGCAACGTACAAGAGCACATCATCTTGAGCGCCATCCAAGCCACCTGGTGAGCGTGCCAGGAACTTCGGCGGTGCAGGTTGCCCGCTACGCAATAGGCGTCACCAATGGTCTCCACCTGTGACGGGCAGATGGAGATAACGAGGGATGATAAGAAGATAAACCAAGATAAGAGATGACGATTGTGGAGTCGTGTGTATATAAATATGTATATGTTCTTTTTTCATATATGTATATTCGCTATTTCTCTCGTAAGCGAGGTAGCGTGAAGTATGTATATATATATATATATATATATATATATATATATATATATATATATATATATATATATATATATATATATATATATATATATATATATACACACACACACACACACACACACATACGAAGAAGTACGTGCCTTCAATTCAAGGGAGACATAGAGACAATATATTTAAATGGGGGAAGAAAATAACTTTGAAGGAGTTATCTACCATGAAAACCACATATGGTTACACACGCACACACACACACACACACACACACACACACGAACGCTACGCACACTCCTCATGCAACGCTTGGCCAGAACAGCTGTTGTGTTATCTCTCTCGTGGGCCCCCCCTCACCCCCCCACTGGTCATGCACAAAGGGACCTCCAGTCATGCATGAAGGCCTCGGACAGAGAGAGAGAGAGAGAGAGAGAGAGAGAGAGAGAGAGAGAGAGAGAGAGAGAGAGAGAGAGTGCTCCAGTCCTTCAGATAAATTGATTACTGGTCGATAAACGGAGATAAATTGGTTATTGGTAGATAAAAGGATTTTGAGATTGACAGAGAAATCCCGATCTATCGGTACAGTAGCCCTACATTGGCGCCACTTCGTTACCTGTTCCCAGAGCCGCACAGTTGCCCTACATTGCTGCCACTTCGTCACCCAATATTGAAATATCATCATCCCACATAGGCCAATATAAAGTTATAAAGCATTAAGCGATCACACACACACACACACACACACACACACACACACACACACACACACACACATTTTCTTTTTAATATAATCCACTTTTGGCCTGGATTGTATTTTCCACTTTTTAGTTGAATTATTTCTATTTTCCTTTTTTCCCCCGCGTATATCAAAATCGTCCCGTGTTACATATTTTTGTGTCTGGTTTATGGAGGATAGAGTTTGTTTGCTGTTTGAAATGTAAACACTTGGGAGATTAATAGATTAATGCATATAGACACATCTTCCTCCATGTGTATTCACGTATGTATTCATATATATATATATATATATATATATATTGTGATATTGTGATATTGTGACAGTGATTGTGTCAGCGTCGCGTCGCCTCGCCGCAGTGTATCGAGACAGACTTCCCCAGAACTTTTAAAGGGGAAGTAAATGTTTATAGTTGTGTTAATGGAGTGATAGTTTTCATGCATGGTGTTTTTGACAAGAAAATAGTGAAGTTGGAGAAAAATGTAGCTTAGACATTGAAGCTTATTGATACAGTGGTGAAATTGATGAGAACTGCTATTGACGTTTGTGTGAATAAATTGTACATTTCCTTTTCCATAGCCAGAGGTTGAACCATTATGTGACATTCATTTTTTTCATTCATTTCAAGCTAAAAGTTTGTTTTCTAAATTGTTTCTTACATTTTTCATATGTATATATATGTATGTGTGTGTGTGTGTGTGTATGTGCGTATGTGTGTGTATGTGTGTGTGTGTGTATATGTATATATATATGTATATTATCCCTGGGGATAGGGGTGAAAGAATACTTCCCACGTATTCCTCGCGTGTCGTAGAAAGCGACTAGAGGGGACGGGAGCGGGGGGCCGGAAATCCTCCCCTCCTTGTATTAACTTTCTAAAATGGGAAACAGAAGAAGGAGTCACGCGGGGAGTGATCATCCTCCTCGAAGGCTCAGAGTGGGGTGCCTAAATGTGTGTGGATGTAACCAAGATGTGAAAAAAGGAGAGATAGGTAGTATGTTTGAGGAAAGGAACCTGGATGTTTTGGCTCTGAGCGAAACGAAGCTCAAGGGTAAAGGGGAAGAGTGGTTTGGAAATGTCTGGGGAGTGAAGTCAGGGGTTAGTGAGAGGACAAGAGCAAGGGAAGGAGTAGCAATACTCCTGAAACAGGAGTTGTGGGAGCATGTGATAGAATGTAAGAAAGTAAATTCTCGATTAATATGGGTAAAATTGAAAGTTGATGGAGAGAGGTGGGTGATTATTGGTGCATATGCACCTGGGCATGAGAAGAAAGATCATGAGAGGCAAGTGTTTTGGGAGCAGCTGAATGAGTGTGTTAGCGGTTTTGATGCACGAGACCGGGTTATAGTGATGGGTGATTTGAATGCAAAGGTGAGTAATGTGGCAGTTGAGGGAATAATTGGTATGCATGGGGTGTTCAGTGTTGTAAATGGAAATGGTGAAGAGCTTGTAGATTTATGTGCTGAAAAAGGACTGATGATTGGGAATACCTGGTTTAAAAAGCGAGATATACATAAGTATACTTATGTAAGTAGGAGAGATGGCCAGAGAGCGTTATTGGATTACGTGTTAATTGACAGGCGTGCGAAAGAGAGACTTTTGGATGTTAATGTGCTGAGAGGTGCAACTGGAGGGATGTCTGATCATTATCTTGTGGAGGCTAAGGTGAAGATTAGTATGGGTTTTCAGAAAAGAGGAGTGAATGTTGGGGTGAAGAAGGTGGTGAGAGGAAGTGAGCTTGGGAAGGAGACCTGTGTGGGGAAGTACCAGGAGAGACTGTGTACAGAATGGAAAAAGGTGAGAACAATGGAAGTAAGGGGAGTGGGGGAGGAATGGGATGTATTTAGGGAATCAGTGATGGATTGCGCAAAAGATGCTTGTGGCATGAGAAGAGTGGGAGGTGGGCTGTTTAGAAAGGGTAGTGAGTGGTGGGATGAAGAAGTAAGAGTATTAGTGAAAGAGAAGAGAGAGGCATTTGGACGATTTTTGCAGGGAAAAAATGCAATTGAGTGGGAGAAGTATAAAAGAAAGAGACAGGAGGTCAAGAGAAAGGTGCAAGAGGTGAAAGAAAGGGCAAATGAGAGTTGGGGTGAGAGACTATCAGTAAATTTTAGGGAGAATAAAAAGATGTTCTGGAAGGAGGTAAATAGGGTGCGTAAGACAAGGGAGCAAATGGGAACTTCAGTGAAGGGCGTAAATGGGGAGGTGATAACAAGTAGCGGTGATGTGAGAAGGAGATGGAATGAGTATTTTGAAGGTTTGTTGAATGTGTCTGATGACAGAGTGGCAGATATAGGGTGTTTTGGTCGAGGTGGTGTGCAAAGTGAGAGGGTTAGGGAAAATGATTTGGTAAACAGAGAAGAGGTAGTAAAAGCTTTGCGGAAGATGAAAGCCGGCAAGGCAGCAGGTTTGGATGGTATTGCAGTGGAATTTATTAAAAAAGGGGGTGACTGTATTGTTGACTGGTTGGTAAGGTTATTTAATGTATGTATGACTCATGGTGAGGTGCCTGAGGATTGGCGGAATGCGTGCATAGTGCCATTGTACAAAGGCAAAGGGGATAAGAGTGAGTGCTCAAATTACAGAGGTATAAGTTTGTTGAGTATTCCTGGTAAATTATATGGGAGGGTATTGATTGAGAGGGTGAAGGCATGTACAGAGCATCAGATTGGGGAAGAGCAGTGCGGTTTCAGAAGTGGTAGAGGATGTGTGGATCAGGTGTTTGCTTTGAAGAATGTATGTGAGAAATACTTAGAAAAGCAAATGGATTTGTATGTAGCATTTATGGATCTGGAGAAGGCATATGATAGAGTTGATAGAGATGCTCTGTGGAAGGTATTAAGAATATATGGTGTGGGAGGCAAGTTGTTAGAAGCAGTGAAAAGTTTTTATCGAGGATGTAAGGCATGTGTACGTGTAGGAAGAGAGGAAAGTGATTGGTTCTCAGTGAATGTAGGTTTGCGGCAGGGGTGTGTGATGTCTCCATGGTTGTTTAATTTGTTTATGGATGGGGTTGTTAGGGAGGTAAATGCAAGAGTCCTGGAAAGAGGGGCAAGTATGAAGTCTGTTGGGGATGAGAGAGCTTGGGAAGTGAGTCAGTTGTTGTTCGCTGATGATACAGCGCTGGTGGCTGATTCATGTGAGAAACTGCAGAAGCTGGTGACTGAGTTTGGTAAAGTGTGTGGAAGAAGAAAGTTAAGAGTAAATGTGAATAAGAGCAAGGTTATTAGGTACAGTAGGGGTGAGGGTCAAGTCAATTGGGAGGTGAGTTTGAATGGAGAAAAACTGGAGGAAGTGAAGTGTTTTAGATATCTGGGAGTGGATCTGTCAGCGGATGGAACCATGGAAGCGGAAGTGGATCATAGGGTGGGGGAGGGGGCGAAAATTTTGGGAGCCTTGAAAAATGTGTGGAAGTCGAGAACATTATCTCGGAAAGCAAAAATGGGTATGTTTGAAGGAATAGTGGTACCAACAATGTTGTATGGTTGCGAGGCGTGGGCTATGGATAGAGATGTGCGCAGGAGGATGGATGTGCTGGAAATGAGATGTTTGAGGAAAATGTGTGGTGTGAGGTGGTTTGATCGAGTAAGTAACGTAAGGGTAAGAGAGATGTGTGGAAATAAAAAGAGCGTGGTTGAGAGAGCAGAAGAGGGTGTTTTGAAATGGTTTGGGCACATGGAGAGAATGAGTGAGGAAAGATTGACCAAGAGGATATATGTGTCGGAGGTGGAGGGAACGAGGAGAAGAGGGAGACCAAATTGGAGGTGGAAAGATGGAGTGAAAAAGATTTTGTGTGATCGGGGCCTGAACATGCAGGAGGGTGAAAGGAGGGCAAGGAATAGAGTGAATTGGAGCGATGTGGTATACAGGGGTTGACGTGCTGTCAGTGGATTGAATCAAGGCATGTGAAGCGTCTGGGGTAAACCATGGAAAGCTGTGTAGGTATGTATATTTGCGTGTGTGGACGTGTGTATGTACATGTGTATGGGGGGGGGGGTTGGGCCATTTCTTTCGTCTGTTTCCTTGCGCTACCTCGCAAACGCGGGAGACAGAGACAAAGTATAAAAAAAAAAAAAAAAAAAAAAAAATATATATATATATATATATACACACACATGAGAGAAAAGACACATCATAGTGTAGGTAGGAGAGAGCAGATGCATTCTAATGTAGTATTAGACGCCTTATATAAACCTATGACATACTGCTGGCGTACAAAATAAATAGAGCTTTATCCTCAGTATTTACTGAAGATATAAGAAGATTTAAGCTTAATTATTTACGGCGAACTGTTGATTCATCGCCACACCGTCGTATATTATAGAATATTATAGTTATAAAATACTTAATAGGATACTATACTCACATGTCTTCGCTCTGTCGTCTCTCCTGTAGTTGCTTCGTTTAAGCCATCCATTTCCGTTCGCCTTGATGCGTTTTTTTTAAACCCCTCTCCCTTTTTTTTTTTTTTACCTTTAAACCCACACCAGCAGCAACTAATTAGCTACAGCTGCTTCCGGTAATTTTCTTTGGTGTATGTCGATCAACCACACGAGGATTGGTCGTTATAATACCCTTGCCACACGTCTATCCTTGAATCACGCAGCTGTGTGCAGATATCTTCCTTCTTCTTTCGTCTTTCCACCTTTCTATAAACCACCCTCCCTCCTCTTTCCCCCTACTCTCAAATCTCTAGTATATAAACAGAGCGATCCATTCATTCAACCACCAGGAGCGAAATGGCCACAATGAGAACATACCTAAGTAGCATGAATGGGTTTTCGTGGGGCAAGGTCGTGGACGACCCTACACTCCGACTTCTTTCCTCACCTTATAGACGTCAAGGCGACCACAGAAGGCGTCGAACTGCGTGTACAGGTTCTGTAGCATGTTAATGACCATGAGAGGCGTGGCCGTCGAGCAGATAGAGGTGAAACCCACAATGTCGCTGAACAGCATTGTCACCTCTTCGTGCTTCTGCGCTTGGATGACTTCCCCTAGTTGACGAGAGAGGAATATAAACATATATGTGTGTATATACACTTGTATATATGTGTATATATGCTTGTGTATATGTGTATATATGCTTGTATATTTGTGTATATACACTTGCATATACGTGTATATATGCCTGTATATATGTGTATATATGCTTGTATGTATGTGTTTTTATGGATGTATATATGTGTATATATGGATGTATATTTGTTTATACAAGTTATACAGGCTTGTATATATGTGTATATATGCTTGTATATATGTGTACATATGCTTGTATATCTGTGTACATATGCTTGTATATTTGTGTATATATGCTTGTATAGATGTGTACATATGATTGTATATAAGTGTATACATGCTTGTATATGTGCGTATATATGTTGGAAAGGATTACAAATAAGCGCGTGAGTGTGTATATATGCATGTATATATATATGTGTGTATATGCATGCATATGTGTATATATGTAAGCATATGTATGTAATCAGTTATCTAGTCATTATGCAGCCCCAGAACCCAATTTATACATACATATATATATATATATATATATATATATATATATATATATATATATATATATATATATATATATATATATATATATATATATATATACTCACCTAGCCATAGCCTCTTGGCTATATCAGGAGGGAAGATAAGGTGAAGGAGGGAGACATTTTTCTCCCTCTCTTTATCGACTGCGTTATTAGTCTCCTCGATGGAGTCCTTCAGCTGGGCCATCCTTCTCTTGAGCCCATCCTGCGGTGGAGAGGGAAGTCCTTACACCGGGTCAAGGGGCCGTGGGATAGGTGGGGGAGGATGAGTGGTGGTATGGTGTGGGATAGTGTGGTTGGGATGGCTAGATCGAGGGTGGAGAAGGGAGGAAATCCTTGGCGGACCACTGGATAGATGGAGGAATGTTGGTGGGACGGATGTATCAAGATGGAGGATAGGATGCCCTTACCATAGGCTGGGTTGGGTGAGGGATAGGTAGGATTCGTAGGTGAGGGCAGATAAGTGGAGTTAGGATAGGGAAATGGCTGAATTATGAGACTAAGTTAGACTTATAGCAAGCCTCGAAGGAGAAAGATATAGATAAGAGATATAGAAAGAAGAAGGATAGATGGATATATCACGTGGAGGACAACATTACCGAGGATAGTGTGGCCTGAATAGATAGCAAGTGGATAGATAGCTATAGGGGAGGATAATGTACGTGGAAGTACATGGGAAAGCGATTCTATGGTACGTGGGAGTAGATGGGAAAGCCAGCCTATGGTACGTGGGAGTAGATGGGAAAGGCAAATAAAAGAAGACTTGATAATAATGAATTTATTTATAAAGGATAGGAATAGTCTCCTAAACTTCTGATCTATATATATAGATGGAGATGGGATAGCAAAGCAATAGACGGAATAGATAGACAAGGGATGGTTGAATGATAGATATAGGAAGGGTGAAGGGAAATGTGTATCATGGATAGTAAGAATAATCTTTGAAGAAACAGAAATTAAGGGACTGCTAAGAAATGAAAAGAGGTAACGAATAGATGGGTAGATAAATGGATGTAGATTATACATGTGGGATAGTAATTGATTTGTTGGGATAGCTGGGATACAGTGACATATTGGGATATTGTAATACATACAAGATTTACTACCAGTTAGAGAAATAGACACACAAACACACACACGTACACACATACACACACACACACACACACACACACACACACACACGTATCCAAAGATAATGAGAGACAGATGATGCCCCAACAAACATACACATTCACAAACATATATAGATAGACAGAGATAGACAGACAGACAGACAGACAGACAGACAGACACACACACACAGACACACACACACACACACACATCCTCCCAAACCCACTCACTCGAACCCTGGTCACCTGCAGCATGGCACCTTAACCCACCCAATACACCTTTCCCTCCCCACACCTCACCCCTCACCACACCTCACTCCCCCACTCACCTGCGCCCTGGACTGCTCCCCCACCAGGATGACGTCCCTGGTGGCGTCGTGGATGGGGATGTCGGATAGGAAGAGTCCTCGGGACGTCACTGCTGTGAGACCATCCAGCAATGGTGAGCCGACGAAGAGGAGGGAGTCACTCTCAGGGCACACCACCATCTGGCCTTTGAGCTCCATGTTCTGTGTGGGAGGAAGGGAAGGGAGGGAGGGAGGGAGGGAGGAGAACGACGAGTTAGTGAACAGTGAGGGAGAACAGTGAGGGAGGGGAGGAGAAGAACGATGAGTTAGTGAGCAATGAGGGAGAACAGTGAGAGAGAACAGTGAGGGAGGGGAGGAGAAGAACGATGAGTTAGTGAGAACAGTGAGGGAGAACAGTGAGGGAGAACAGTGAGTGAGGGAAGGAAGGAGAACGATGGGTTAGTGAGCAATGAGGGAGAACAGTGAGGGCAGGAGAAGAACGTGAGTGAGGGGAGGAGAAGAACGATGAGTTGGTGAACAGTGAGGGAAGGAGAAGAACGATGAGTTAGTGAGAACAGTGAGGGAGAATAGTGAGGGGAGGAGAAGAACAATGAGTTAGTGAACAGTGAGGGAGAACAGTGAGGGAGGGGAGGAGAAGAACAATGAGTTAGTGAACAGTGAGGGAGAACAGTGAGGGAAGGGAGGAGAAGAAGGACGAGTTGATGAACAGTGAGGGAGAACAGTGAGGGAAGGAAGGAGAAGAAAGACGAGTTGGTGAGAACAGCGAGGGAGAACAATGAGGGGAGGTGAAGAACGACGAGTTAGTGAGAACAGTGTGAGGAGGAGAAGAACAACGAGTTGGGGGTCAACTGTTCCACAGACAGGGAATGTAAGGCACGTGACCAGTAGCCCTAGTTTCTTAAAAAGACATAATGACGTGATCTGAGGTTTACAAGCGAGGCCGGAGAAGTCCATCCACAGTGATGGCCAGGTTTTGCTCCCTTGGCGACGAAGAGACCCTGTCTGAGCCTGCTGTTTTTATTTTCTTAAAGGAGACGAGTGATGAGGTGAGACGCAGATTGGGGGGAGAGGGGGGGAAGAGGGGGAGGAGGGAGCGTGGATTTGGGACGAAGTGGGTGAAGCGGGGGGATGAGGGGGTAATGGTGGGGTTGGGGGGGTGGGGCATGATAAGCGCAGATCTGGGTTCGAAGCGGGTGAACGAAGTAGTGAGTCAACATCAGACGATTGGAAAAAAAGAAAGAAAGAAAGAAAGAAAAAAAAAGAAATAAAGAATGATGAACATTTACGAAATTTCGTATCGATGCCTCGACACTGTATTCGTCTCTGTATACATAGAGGCTTATGTAGACATCAGTACAAACGTAGTTTGAATTCCTTCACATATCCATTTATCGAAGGGATTTGTGCAGTTTCATATGAACGTCTGTGACTTATTTCAGAGCTTCATTGATGTCAGCTTCAACCCCATTTAATCTGGTCAAAGGCTACGTCTTCCGGACTGTATCAAATGCAATCTGTTTTCGAATCCTTTATGTCCCAAGGGACAATGTTGTATGCATCCCACTGTCTCGAAGTATACTGTATTATCTTTAAATCGTGCTATCTTCAAAGCTCCTTTTTTTATTCGTGATTTCAGTAATAATTATGATAATTGCTTGAGTATTGTACAGTGTATTTGGTCTTGGCTTGGTGAAAGGGATAATTTCTTTCGACACAGGAAGCAAAATTTGACTGAAAGTTTCAGACGATGATTTTGAAGTGATTTTTTTTTCCCTTTTTTATTATTGTCCATTTTTCATAAGAGGATATTTGATAAAGGATGAAGTATGGTTCATCAGTGTCTGCTAGCCTCCATCTTGAGGGATATGCCCAATATAGTGGTCTGCGTTCATCACAGGGACTGTATGAACTCTTTGAACACGACGGTACGACCCTCAAATACGACGGTACGACCCTTAGTACGACGGTACGACCACTGAGCACGATGGTACGACCCTTGAGCATGACGGCACGACCACTGAGCACGACTTTAAGAACGATGGTACGACCCTTGAGTTCGATGGTATGACCCCTTGAGCACGATGGTACGACCCTTGAGCACGAAGGTACGACCCTTAGGCACGACCCTTGAGCACGAAGGTACGACCCTTAGGCACGACCCTTGACCAATGATGATACGACCCTTAAGAATGGTGACATGGACTCGATCCCTTCAATTATGATTGTCGTGACCCTTGACCTCACCTTTAGATATCAGGTCAAAGGCAGGGGTCCATCACACCCAAGAGGACCCCATATTGTCATATTCCTTGACCCTTATCCTGAGAAACATAACAATCATAGAGGCTAATAAAGGTCATTACCAGGTCTGTAATGACCCTTTGATCCCCGTGAGACAAGTAGCTTGATAAGGCCATAAAGCACAAAAGGTCACAATGAAAACATCGAAGTCACCTTCATCTTGAGGCGCGTGCACTGCTGGTACTTGATGGCCAGGACGAAGGCGGTGTTGATCCTGCCGAGGACCTGGTCGTAGGTTAGGCTCGTCCCTTCAGGAGAGATGAGAGAGAAGCAGGTGGCCACCTCCTCGTTCTGACGCAGAGGTTGTGGCCCGAACACCTGCAGGAGTAGAGAGTCATTTATGAATGGCAACATTGGTCCATCTCCTTGAAGGAGACTTCGGTAAGGAGTTCATCGACTCCTACAGCAGGGACTGTGGGCCCTCTTGAACAGCTTTACAAAGAGGAGAACACAGTGTTATGATATCCTGAAGGAGGGATTGTGTGGGCGAAGGACCTATAAGGGCGAGAAGAGACCATGAGAAAAGAGGGGCGCCTCTAGCCGGCTCCTGACGAAGAAGTTTGTTGGGCGACGAAGAAGAACCTGCGGGATTGTGAGACATTTTTCTTGAAAGGTGGAGAGCCAGGGGAAGTAGCTCATCCACTTCTGACGAAGACGCTATAAGTTCGAACACCAGTTCTCTGCATCCATGAGATTTTGAAGTTTCCGAAGGCGTTTCTTTTTTAATTTTGATGATGGAAATTTTTTTTAGAGAAATGCTTGAGTTTACGAGGAAAAAAGGGACGTCTTTACCTATAACAAATATCTTATTGACAATTATATTGACTGTTAGTAATCACCAATTAGTTAGTCCATTTCCTTTTAAAGAAAACCATTATTACGTATACTATCATAATAGAATCTTGTATAGCATAAAAGACATCATAGTAATAAAGGTGATTAAGGTGATAAAGATGATAATGATGTACTAATAATGATCACATTGCCAGTTTTATTGTGATAACTATGTAACTTTATTATTGTTAGCATTATCATTATCAATTCTGTAATTATAATTATCTGATTAAATTTTAGTTACATATGGTAAAGTAGATACAGCCACAAGAAGCCTTCATTTATATTCTAGATACATATATCATTAGTATCATTATTATCATCATTATCATTGGCATTATCATTCTAAATCATTGATTACTATTTTTAGAGTTAGAATTATGTAAAGCACAATGACACATCATAACAGCTTAGAATTACCTTACCAAGAATGATAATTACCTCTACTAAGAATGATAATTACCAGGATGATTACACTAATTGAAATACAGTGTGACCGGAAGTACCAGTGACCAGATGATGCTGGTCAGAAAGTGTATTAGGAGAGTTAGGGAAACAATCTTTGGCGGAGAAGCCGTCAATCGAAAACGTAAAAAGGTTTGGTGACTGACTGTTCAGTGGGAGGAAAGATGCATTAAGGAGAGAGAGCCAGGAGAGGTTGGCCACAGGTGGTTGGCCACACGAGATGGACCACAGTAGGGCCACAGCAGTGAGGCCACAGGAGAGACGTACCACACAAAGGGCCACAGGAGTAAGGCCACAGGAGATGAACAACAGGAGGAGGGCCACAAGAGTAAGGCCACAGAAGATGAACAACAGGAGTAAGGCCAGAGGAGGTAGGGGGCCACAGGAATAAGGCCACAGGAGATGGACTACCTCCTCACCCTCGCCTCTGCTCCCGGAAGACTCACCTGGGAGAGACCCGAGCCCATCTGCGTCAGCCTCATGGCCTTGTTGCACACGAAGTGCCAGGGGAACGCCTTGCAGAAACTGCTGACGCTGATCTTGGAGTCTTTGACGCTGGAGGAGACATAGGCGTGCGGGCCGTCCTCGTGGCCGTTCTGCGAGGTCGTCGACCCCTTCACGGCGTCCAGGGAGGTCTCGACGCACTCGTCCTCGACCGAGTACTTGAAGTAGAACCTGTGGTTCGAGCGGTCGCCATTCGGTGTGTCGCACTTCTCGCAGGCGACCCTCACGCTCTTGGAGAAGAGCTCGCGACTGACGCCCTCGATCACCCCGCCCACGAAGTAGCGGATGGGCTCCCGGTTGGTGAAGAAGTGGAGGAGGACCTGGTCCCCCTGGCGGTTGCAGAGGAGGCTCGGGACGTCGTTCTTCGTCTTGAAGTTCGAGTTGGTCTTGATGATGTCGCAGAGACCCGTTAGGTTGGTGAGGAACCCTTCCAGGTTGTAGCCAAGGCTCTCCAAGGGCTTGCCGTACTGGCGCCGACACTCCTTGACGTACTCCTGGCCGAGGCGTCGCATGAAGGTCTCCGGAGACACTTCTGCAGGAGGGGGAAAGAGAGAGAGAGAGAAAGGGAAGAGGGTCGTCATTACCGCAGTCATTAGGTTAGTGATGATAGGTCGATGTGTGGGTTTGTCACTGTTGATTGATTGGTGAGTACAGTGAAGTGTACTACTGTACGCTGGTTGGTTAGTACAACCACAGTGGAAGATACTATTGTACAATGGTTGGTTAGTACAACCACAGTGGAAGGTACTGTTGTACAAGGGTTGGTAAGTACATCCACAGTGGAAGGTACTACTGTACACTCTGGTTGGTTAGTACAACCACAGTGGAAGGTACTACTGTACACTCTGGTTGGTCAGTACAACCATAGTGGAAGGAAATACTGTACACTGTGGTTGGTCAATACAGTTACAGTGAAGAGAACCACTGTACACTTTGGTTGGTCAGTACAACTACAGTGGAAGGTATCACTGTACACTGTTGGCTGGTCAGTATTAATACAGTGGAGGGCACTATCATACACTTGGTTGGTCAATACTAATAGGTAAACATACACCTTGATCACTACTCACTGGGAAGGACACAATTCTAGCTGGTCATTAGTGGCAAATCATTACACTGTTGATACCACATTTGTAACAAATGCAGTGGGACATTACAAATTGGATCGGTCGATAGTTAATGCATGTTAATCTCTGAACCCTTTCAAATAGAAGCTAATCAGAAATGCTTCTTAGCAACCAACAATTCCTATGCTAAGATGAATGGAATATCTATTTCCAAAGAAGTTCATCCAACTCCCTCGAATTCAAAGGAGATAATGTGCAACACATCTCATTTTTCCATGTTAACTGTATCACTGAATATCTTTTCACTGTATTAACATGTGAAGTTAAGTGCTTTACGCCTCCATCATCATCATCTGTTCATAATTGTTCTTAACTTACGTCCACCAGCCCGTGAACAACGAACAGTGTTCTATCTCACTTAAGTATTACTTTATGAACACACTTGAAACACACAGAAGTCGAATTTGCCTTGATGAGCACCAATATGTGTGTGTGTGTGTGTGTGTGTGTGTGTGTGTGTGTGTGTGTGTGTGTGTGTACCTAAGTGTTTTCTACATATGCTATCTTTCATCCCTCTCCCATGTACCATTCACAATATGCAAGTGTAGCTATGTATATTCTACATATACATGCCTCTTCTACGTATACTATTGGCTAGTACATTCAACCTCCCATCCATCCAACACATAGACATCCTTCCTTACCCCCCGTCTATCACCGCTTCTTGGTTATTCTTTCTCCCCGCTGCACCAGCACTGTCAAGGATGATTAACGTGCCTCTTATCAAGGCCTGTGCTGGCCGAACCTCTCACTCCCACCTCCCTCACAACACCCTCGCTCACGAAAACGCCTCGCGTGGCAAATGGTCAGTTATCGTTCCTCCGTCATCCTGCGCCCGAAGCCATCGTACGCCCCGGTAATTCACTTACAGCATCTGTCCATCTCTCTTGTGCACGCCCTCTCTCTCTCTCTCTCTCTCTCTCTCTCTCTCTCTCTCTCTCTCTCTCTCTCTCTCTCTCTATGGGTCGCTGAGTCTTCGGCGTGGATAGGAGAGGTGGATATGGGTGGATAGAGTGTGTCTTTTGGATTGAGGTGGATAGGAGTGGATAGACTATTCTTGGATTTGCCTCTCATGGACGCATTCTGACGCTGTCCTTTCAAGTGAGGTTCGGTCAATTGAATGGGGTCATTCTGTATTTATTCCCAGGCAGAAATAAGGGGAGGAATATATTCCCAGGTAGAAATAAGGGCAGGAATATATTCCCAGGCAGAAATAAAGGGAGGAATATTTTCCCAGGCAGAAATAAGGGGAGGAATATATTCCCAGGCAGAAATAAGGGCAGGAATATATTCCCAGGTAGAAATAAGGGGAGGAATATATTCCCAGGCAGAAATAAGTGGAGGAATATATTCCCAGGCAGAAATAAGGGGAGGAATATATTCCCAGGCAGAAATAAGGGCAGGAATATATTCCCAGGCAGAAATAAGGGGAGGAATATATTCCCAGGCAGAAATAAGGGCAGGAATATATTCCCAGGCAGAAATAAGGGCAGGAATATATTCCCAGGCAGAAATAAAGCGAGTAATATATTCCCAGGTAGAAATAAGGAGAGGAATTTATTCCCAGGTAGAAATAAGGGGAGGAATATATTCCCAGGCAGAAATAAGGGCAGGAATATATTCCCAGGCAGAAATAAGGGCAGGAATATATTCCCAGGCAGAAATAAGGGCAGGAATATATTCCCAGGCAGAAATAAGGGCAGGAATATATTCCCAGGCAGAAATCAGATGTCTCGCAAGTCACTGGGAACCCCACACCTCGAGGCAAACATAAGCCAGCTGCCTTGATGGTCGAGTGAATGGATAAGAATCACGATGATATGAGCCTTTCAGACCCAGTGGTCCTTAGCATCCTCTTACCGCCGACAGCTCCCCTCACATGGTTCGTTGTGCAGCTAAGGCCACCTCCAGTGTGTGTGTGTGTGTGTGTGTGTGTGTGTGTGTGTGTGTGTGCATATACGAGAATACAATATACAGAGCAAAGGATTATGCAATAAATGCATGGATGTATTGCGCTGGTATGTGTGTCTATATATATATATATATATATATATATATATATATATATATATACATATATATATATATATATATATATATATATATATATATATATATATATATATATATATATATATATATATGTATATATATATATATATATATATATATATATATATATATATATATATATATATATATATATATATATATATATATATATATATATATATATATATATATATATATATATATATATATATATATACATATATATATATATATATATATATATATATATATATATATATATATATATATATATATATATATATATATATATATATATATATATATATATATATATATATATCAAAAAGGTCTGTGCTCTTTGATGTTATCAAACTGAATATATCAAAATAGAACATGACCCCAAAAAACAAGGTTTACTATTTTCTTGATATGAACACGTATGTACTGTGCTGGTGATGAAAATGCTACCCCACAGTATTTGGAGACAAAAGTGTCACAATCCTATCTGATACCAAGGTAAAAATCGTATTACCGAACAGAAAATAGAAAAGAAATATTCATTATATAACTCCCATATAGAGAGAAAGAGCGCGCAAGATGACTTAAACTGACTCCGTTATATATTGTATTCGGTAATTCAATTTAGTTTTTAATCTCGACCAACTCCCTCGAGAGAGAGAGAGAGGGAGAGAGAGAGAGAGAGAGAGAGAGAGAGAGAGAGAGAGAGAGAGAGAGAGAGAGAGAGAGAGAGAGAGAGAGAGAGAGAGAGAGAGAGAGAGAGAGAGAGAGAGAGAGAGAGAGAGAGAGAATAAAGAAAAACCCCCCTGGAAGCAAACGAAAGAAGATGAAATCAAGTCCTTTTGTATCACTTTAGACACGGAACACTTGACCCAAGAAGTGGCAACGCTAAATTCGGGTTCCAGGATGGATCCATCTCTCCACCAACCCTTCCTTCCCCAGCAGAGCTGGAACCAAGCTCTGGAAAGCTTATGGAACACGACGCTCCCTTTTTTCTCCCCCTCCTCTCAGTCCTGAATGAACTCGCTCCCCTCTGTGTGTGAAAATCTCCAACAGCTTATAACTTCTGGACGTAAGATGGCGTCTATGACCTTAAAGGGCGAATCTAGGTCAACAAGGGATTGACCAAACTGCTCCAGCACGATTGTTTGGGGTGATTAGAGCAGTCTGGGTCATCAGGGATTGGATGGTCAGCTTATTCGCCCAGGGTGGAGCTCCGGGTTTTACCCAGCGTTCGTCACCTGACCCAACCCAACGAGAGTGAGTAATGGACTAATGACTTTACGAAGTGTCATGCCCCTCCCCCCTGGACCTGAGGGCGGTTTGTGAGGTTTTCATTGGTCAGACGGAGAAGAAGGAGCTGCCTACCTCAGTCCTCTCTCTCATTGGTCAATAATATTTCCCCTAATCTTGAACATGTCAATATACAATTGGACTTGTCATACCTTCCTCACACTTGAGAATGTGACACGAGCCACGTAAGGTCGTGTTACTGGGTATACTTTAACTAAGAATGGACACTATTGGTTTCCACCCGAGTTTGGTTTTGCTGAACTTTGACCAGTTTAAAGGTTAGTAAACTGAACGGTTTAAGAGCATCGTTAAAAAGGTGAAGAACATCAGTATAAAACTGATAATTGCTCAATTAACAATCATATTCAA
The DNA here is from genome assembly GCF_036320965.1 of Panulirus ornatus. Taxonomy (NCBI): domain Eukaryota; kingdom Metazoa; phylum Arthropoda; class Malacostraca; order Decapoda; family Palinuridae; genus Panulirus; species Panulirus ornatus. The sequence continues at coordinate 54,856,916 of NC_092236.1, forward strand.
CGATATATATAAATATATATATATATATATATATATATATATATATATATATATATATATATATATATATATATATATATATATATATATATATATATATATATATATATATATTCAGTGTACATGAAGGCGAACATTCATAGAACACATTTTGCACTCCAACAGCAAGGATTCGAACCCCGCACCATTTGTGGGGAACTCACTTAGCTGAGTGATTAAGGGAGTTTGCAGGGGTTACTCACCCAGCTGAGTAATGAGGGTGGACAGCAGATCATCCAAATGCCAATCGTCCCACTCCCTGACACTCTCAGCCACTATACTCAGTTTCCGTCTGTAAAGAAAACAAGAAAATGTGTTTTTCCTCTCAACATATTATTCAAAAATGTTTTTCTTTTAAGTCTTTTAATCCAAGTAATTTTGTAAACAGTTCTATTATGACACAGAGGCTTAGTATTCACTGAGTAATGTTAGAATGAAAGTAATTTCTTTTACAACGTGTAGCTCAAATGATACTGAGAGATGGTGTTGTTTACTCTCTCTCTCTCTCTCTCTCTCTCTCTCTCTCTCTCTCTCTCTCTCTCTCTCTCTCTCTCTCTCTCTCTCTCTCATCACTTACAAACTTTTTCATACCTTTGGATTTAATAGCTGTCGATAGTTGAAGGTCATTAAGCAATAATGTCTACCAAATGTCAAACATCTAATTAGAAAAATGTCAAACATCAAAATGAGTAAAAAAGAGATTATCTGAAACGCCTATAATTATAATTGCGTTAATGAGCTAATGACCCATTAATCACCTTTGATAGTGACCCTTCCGTCCATACAGTTCCGTAATCAAGGCTCTTTGGAGATAACATAAGTGCCTTTAAGATGACATAGATTGAAGTTAATGGATGATTTGATGAATTTAATTTCTCATTAAGACCTGAGAGGCCATTTTTAAAAGACCTATTGGGCAAAAATATAAAGAGATGCTTTGATGAAATTTTTTGAATAGAGGAAGTTAAAACGAAGTCACAAATAAAGTGGAAGGTCTATTAAACTCTAAATAGATATGTTCTCTCTCTTTATCTATCTACAGAATAAATGACCCACACGATCAAGATTTTACGTAAAGAAATTTTTAGACGATTTTAGGAGAAGACAAAACAGAATAAGCTATCTATATATTTTCAAAGAAATGAATCGTATGCAAAAAAAACCAAAAAGATAAACAACTCTATCGAAGCTGAACTGAAGTGGAGTGATGATGGAATTTATGATTCCCGTTAAGGGATCATGGAGTTCTTGTTTCCTATGTGGGATTCAACCCTTTTCATGGCACGGTGCTGTGTAGTAAATACAGGACGTTGAATTCCTTTATTTGCATAGACCCAGATGCTCTGTTTGGAAATGGAGTTAAGTCGTATTTACGCCTGTTATTCCGATCGAATGAATATATATACATACATATATATACATATATATATAAATATATATATATATATATATATATATATATATATATATATATATATATATATATATATATATATATATATATATATATATATATATATATATATATATATATATATATATATATATATATATATATATATATATATATATATATATATATATTTTGTCTTAGTGTGTGCATGAATCTGCCTGAAAAGCTGCTAGGAACTGTATGCAAATTTGAGAGCCTGTGTGTGTGTGTGTGTGTGTGTGTGTGTGTGTTTGTGTGTGTGTGTGTGTGTTCATTTTGGATGCATGGTTGATCACCCGCCTGGGGAAGAGTGGATGCTCGTCGGTACGTTTCAGAGAGAGAGAGAGAGAGAGAGAGAGAGAGAGAGAGAGAGAGAGAGAGAGAGAGAGAGAGAGAGAGAGAGAGAGAGAGAGGGTTGGGGAGGTCATCTCACCTGAGGGCCTTCCATTCCAGGTCACCGCTCCTCAGCAGCGTGTCCAGAGCCAGCAGGAGGTGGTCAGCCTGCCGGAGGGGAAGAAGAATGACAAGTCACGGGTGAGTCGAGGGAATGAGGAAGGACATTTGACAGCGGGTCTCCCACAGACGTGGTGTCCGGTATAGTAGAACACACACAAACCCGTGTCATTATCATTATCATTATTATCATCATTATCATTAATGTTATCATTGTTATCATCTTTATCTGTAATATCATTATCATCATTATTGTTATCATTATTATTATTATCATTATTATTATTATTATTATTATTATTATTATTATTATTATTATTATTATTATTATTATTATTATTATTATTGTCATTATTATGATTACTATTGTTATTATTATTATTATTATTACTATTATTATTATTATTATTATTATTATTATTATTATTATTATTATTACTATTATTATTACTATTATTATTATTATTATTATCATTATTATTATTATTATTATTATTATTATTATTACTATTATTACTATTATTATTATCATTATTATTATCATTATCATTATTATCATTACTATCATTAAGATTATTAATAGTATTATCATTCTTGTTATTATTATTATTATTATTAATGCCATTATCATCATCATTATTATTGATATTATTATCATTATCATCATTATCATTATCATTATCATTATCAATTATCATTATCATCATTATTACTATCATTATCATCCTAACCCACACCTCATCTATCCAAATATGTAAACAGATTCCTTCACTTTCTCCTTTCTTTTTCGAATGAAAATTTCTCACATGATCTCACATAACTCCTGCCTCTCGTTTTCTTCCCCAAATCTAGCCCCCCACCATCCGTTTTCTTACAATGGGAATTAATCAAAGATAAAGTCAGTGTTCGCGGATGTAAACCCATCTAGTAAATTCTCAGGGTTGGGTTATCAGTCCTGCATGCCATCTTTCCTTCATCATCTGTATTCGAAAAAAGATTGAGTTATATTGACAACACGAAATGATCAGGTAAAGAAAACGTTATGTGTAAGATACTAGGGAAAACGTAATGTGTAAAGACACTAGAGAAAACGTTAAGTGTAAAGACACTATCGAGAAAACGTTATGTGTAAGATACTGGGGAAAACGTAATGTATAAAGACACTAGAGAAAACGTTAAGTGTAAAGACACTATCGAGAAAACGTTATGTGTAAGATACTAGGGAAAACGTAATGTATAAAGACACTAGAGAAAACGTTAAGTGTAAAGACACTATCGAGAAAACGTTATGTGTAAGATACTGGGGAAAACGTAATGTATAAAGACACTAGAGAAAACGTTATGTGTAAGACACTGGAGAAAACGTTATGTATAAGACACTGGAGAAAACGTTATGTGTAAGACACTGGAGAAAACGTTATGTATAAGACACTGGAGAAAACGTTATGTGTAAGACACTGGAGAAAACGTTATGTGTAAGACACTGGATAATAGTAAATATTATTTAGTTACATACGAATGACATCAAGTGTCTGTTAGAAATATATAATGCTGTTCCACGTTTCCATTTATATACATGATTAAACGCGTTTCTTTCCTTTTACGCCACACACGTGCGGCTCTCTCTCTCTCTCTCTCTCTCTCTCTCTCTCTCTCTCTCTCTCTCTCTCTCTCTCTCTCTCTCTCTCTCTCTCTCTCTCACACACACGCCTATCTCTCTCTCTCTCTCTCTCTCTCTCTCTCTCTCTCTCTCTCTCTCTCTATATATATATATATATATATATATCATCATAACCCTTCTATACCCGGCAAACAACAACTTCTCCTTTTATAATCCTTTCATACAGGAAGTAAACACGAGAAGAGCGTAAAGAGAGAGAGAGAGAGAGAGAGAGAGAGAGAGAGAGAGAGAGAGAGAGAGAGAGAGAGAGAGAGAGAGAGAGAGAGAGAGAGAGAGAGAGAGAGAGAGAGAGAGAGAGAGAGAGAGAGAGAGAGAGAGAGAGAGAGAGAGAGAGAGAGAGAGAGAGAGAGAGAGAGAGAGAGAGAGAGAGAGAGAGAGAGAGAGAGAGAGAGAGAGAGAGAGAGAGAGAGAGAGAGAGGAGTGGGTGTGAGTGAGTGAGTCAAGACTCGCTGGTTCGCTGACCTCCACACCTCCCTGCCTGCTAAATATAGCGAGACTCACTTATATGTCCTCAAGACAACATGGTAATATGATACACCTTCCCTACCACCTCTTCCTCCTCTCACCTACTCCTCTCCTCCTCTCATCTCTTCTCCTCCTCTCACACTTCCTCTCCCCCCTCTCCCTCACCTCCTCTTCTTCTCCTCCCCTCCTCTCACACCTCCTCTCCTCCTCTCACACTTCCTCTTCCCCTCTCCCTCACACCTCCTCTCCCTCATCTCCTCCTCTCACCTCCTCTCCTCCTCTCCCTTACATCTCTCCCTCATCTCCTCTCCTCCTTTCACCTCCTCCTCTCCCTCTCCCTCACGTATATATATATATATATATATATATATATATATATATATATATATATATATATATATATATATATATATATATAGTGTCCTTGTGACCTTTTCTATTTCGCAACGCTTGGCTGGCTCTCTCACGCCCTTCTGACCCCGCTTGACCTAATGTCACATGACCTTGCTCACCCCTGAAAGCTTTTAACCTTTTCTGGAAAAATTTCATATCTTTTTCTACTCTATTTCAGATAATTCGACGAGCAGAGAAATGGCCATGAGGCAGTTCGGATTTTATATATATATATATATATATATATATATATATATATATATATATATTCTTTTTTTTAGGTCATCGAATAGATTTAACCTTGCAGTATATTTTTTTTCTCTTTTGACTTGTTTATCCCATTTTCTTTATAGCATTTTCTAAAACCAGTTTATGACATGAATCAGTTATCGTATCGGTCATAGGGTCGAATGGGGGGGAGGTTAATTCTCTCTCTCTCTCTCTCTCTCTCTCTCTCTCTCTCTCTCTCTCTCTCTCTCTCTCTCTCTCTCTCCCCCTCTCTCTCTACATATACATCTTTCTAAGCGTAGTTCAGTAATACGATAATACATATATATAAATGGAGGATGATAATGCGTATTTATGGAGGATGATAATGCGTATATATGGAGGATGATAATGCGTATATATAGAAACTGGATTATATGCTGTCATCCATATTATATTCTGATCCAACCATATACTCAGCATCAAAAATATCTGCTTCCGAAAATCAGTAATTATTATTATCATTTTTTATTTTTCGTAGCGAAAGGCCGTCTCATATGTCTGGGGTTAGTGGGGGGGGGTAGAGTTTCTATTCCCCCCCATTTCATATCTCTGGGGTTGGGGTGGGGGTTTCGAGTTACCCTGTCTCATATCTCTGGGTTGGGGTGGGGGTTTCGAGTTACCCTGTCTCATATCTCTGGGGTTGGGGTGGGGGTTTCTAATTACCCTATATCATAGGTGGGGCTTCTATTCCCCCTATCTCATATCTCTGGGGTGAAGGGTGGTTGGTTTCAATTCACTCCCCCTTCCTCTATCTCACGTCTCCTGGGTTAGGGAGAGGTGGGGTTGGTTTCTAACCCCCCCAACCCACCCACCTCCCCTCCCCCTGATATGGAGTATCACTCACACATACCTGAGCTGCGCGCGCGCGCGCCCCTTCGATCTGCCCCACTCTCTCTCTCTCTCTCTCTGCCAAGGAGTGGCAATAGAGAGCAACTGTCTCATTAATTCCCCAGATATCAACACTACTACCCCTCCTTCCTCCTCCCTCCGTCCTCCCCCAGCCACTCCTCCTCCTCCTCCTCCTCCTCCTCCTCCTCCTCTTCCTCCTCCTTCCCCCCCCCGATGTATGTTGCCGGCTCGCGCCACAGCTCTTAATGAGCTGTCTGCCTCTGTCCCGACCGTGGAGGAGGAGGAGCAGGAGGAAGCTGCTGCTGCATGATGCGCGTCTCGCTCCTCCGCTCCATCTTGTTGCTTCTGCTGCTTCCGTTGGTTGATGTGTGGGAGACCACCACCTTTTACACGAGGATGGACCGTTATGATGCCTCGTCCTCTCCTAGAGGAGCTGATGGTGTGGAATTTCCTTTCTTTCTTTCTTTCTTTCTTTCTTTCTTTTCCCATCTTCCTATAACTAATCAAGTACCAGTAGCGTATTTTCTTCCATTCTTTTCTTTCACTTATTTTTTTCTTCTTTTCTTTCATCCGATATGGCCATTGATTGAGGGTTGGTCTTTTCGTGCGAAATAGATCCTAAATCACACACACACACACACACACACACACACACACACACACACACACACACACACACACACACACACACACACATACAAGCGTACTTGAAAAAACTCTACGTATAAATCACTCAGAGAAAAATGAGGAAGATGAAAGCACAGGCCAGCACAGGCCAGCATTCATGTCTGTGTATCATTCCCTCAATTATGGGTACACGACTCTGTAGCACAGCGGTACGACCCTTAAGCACGACCACACGACCCTTAAACACGCCGGTACGATCCTCGACCACAATTCAAGACACGTGTGATGACCTGACCTCCGACCCAGAAGCAAAGTCAGGTCAAAAGTCCACCATAAGGAGGTGTTGGGCGGTGTTTGGTGGTGTTGGGCGGTGGTGGGTGGTGGTGGGTGGTGGTGGGCGGTGTTGGGCGGTGTTGGGCGGTGCGGTGTTGGGCGGTGTTGGACGGTGTTGGGCGGTGTTGGGTGGTGGTGGGCGGTGTTGGGCGGTGTTGGGCGGTGTTGGGCGGTGTTGGGTGGTGGTGGGTGGTGGTGGGCGGTGTTGGGCGGTGTTGGGCGGTGTTGGGCGGTGCGGTGTTGAGCGGTGTTGGGCGGTGTTGGGCGGTGTTGGGCGGTGTTGAGTGGTGTTGGGCGGTGTTGGGCGGTGCGGTGTTGGGCGGTGTTGGGCGGTGTTGGGCGGTGCGGTGTTGAGCGGTGTTGGGCGGTGTTGGGCGGTGCGGTGTTGGGTGGTGTTGGGCGGTGTTGGGCGGTGTTGGGCGGTATTGGGCGGTGGTGGGCGGTGTTGGGCGGTGTTGGGCGGTATTGGGCGGTGTTGGGCGGTGGTGGGCGGTGTTGGGTGGTGTTGGGTGGTGTTGGGCGGTGGTGGGCGGGCGGTGTTGGGCGGTGTTGGGCGGTGGTGGGCGGGCGGTGTTGGGCGGTGTTAGGCGGTGTTGGAGGTGGAGAGGAGGGAGGAGAGGAGAGGGGTGTCTTATGTATTTGATGATCTATATCCATCTACTTTTTTGGCATAGACATCGCGGCAGAGATTCTATGGGGCTTCCCCCAGCAGCTCTCCAGACGATAGAAGCCGACCCCGAGAAACCTTTCGTGTTCTTCAGGGTCAAAAAAAAGGGGAAAAAAAAAGAGACAAAAGAATATAATCATTCTCTTTTATAAACACTTGTAAGGTTCCTTCTTTCACGTCCCCCTTGTAGATCACCGTGGTTGGTTAAGGGTTCATTTGTTCAATGGCTTTTTCCAAACTCCGCTCTCGATACGAGGGTAGGTCATAGAAATAGAAATAAGGCCTTCAAAAGTGCTTTCTAAAGACTTTGACACCTTTGATGGGGGGGCAATCTGTGGGTCTTTGAATATTGAAAAAAAAGGTATTTTTTATAGACTTTGGAAAAGTTTACATGAGGTTGGAAAGATGGCTTCACTGGTTTATTTATTTTAAACGCTTAAATGGCTTCTGAAAAGCTCTGAGGCGTTTAAAGGGTATCTTAATGACCTTGAAACATTTTCAAAACCGAATCTTGAAGACATTTAAGGATTTAAATGACATTCTAAATCCCTTCAGATCTTTAGTAGCCATCTTAGAGGCCTTAGAATATTTAAATGCCATCTTTAAATGCCCAAATCAAAATATATCATTTTAAGAAAAGACAATTACGAGAAACTCTAAGTATGACGCTATAGCAAGGTGGATGGGACTGCGCGTTTTCTTCGTAGCTATACTTCCCTCAGTCTCAGAATAGAGAGATCGAAGTGGCTGTCTCTCAGCATATAGCTGCTGCTATATCATGGCCCGTCTTGTGGTGTTGAACCCTACGCAACTCTCCTTCGAAAGAGTGTCTGCTCCTGGGAGAATGATAGATGGCTGCACTCATCTATCTATTTTTCTATCTATCTATCTATCTATCTATCTATCTATCTATCTATCTATCTATCTATCTATTTATCTATCTGTCTATCTATCTATCTATCTATCTATCTATATACATGCAGAGGTATATCGACATACATTTTCATTGTTTTCCAAATAATCTTTTTCATTTAGAATTACGAAACACCATTGCAGAGCTTCCCTCTCCACCAACACACACACACACACACACACACACACACACACACTCACACACACACTCTCACTTGACGTTTAAACTCACTCACACTCATATCACACTCACACTCAGCCGTTTAAAGTGCGAGTGTGATGCGCAAGCCTTCCTCCTCTTACGTCTGTTACTGTTAGAGAAACAGACGCCAGAAAATACTCCATTTCAAGAGCTGCAATAACGTGATTTTGCTCTTTTAATTTCACTCGTGTAAAATCATCATTCGATTAAATAACGTCAAGTTACGTGACAGCCTAATTTCATTATGAAAAATAATAATGAAAAAAAAGAAGAAAAAACCACGTCGTTTTATATGCGAAAGTTCTTGTTAGGGGGGGGGGGGGGGGGGGAAGGGAGGAAGGAAGGTGGTGAGGGAGAAGGGGTAAGGAAGGTGGGGGAGGGAAGGGGGTTGAGGGAGAAGGGGGAAGGATGGTAGGTGGGGGAGGGAAGGGGGTTGAGGGAGAAGGGGGAAGGATGGTAGGTGGGGGAGGGAAGGGGGTTGAGGGAGAAGGGGGAAGGAAGGTGGGTGAGGGAAGGATGTTGAGGGAGAAGGGGGAAGGAAGGTGGGTGAGGGAGAAGGGGGAAGGAAGGTGGGGAAGGAAGGTGGGTGAGGGAGAAGGGGGAAGGAAGGTGGGGAAGGAAGGTGGGTAAGGGAGAAGGGGGAAGGAAGGTGGGGGAGGGAAGGATGTTGAGGGAGAAGGGGGAGGACAGGGGGGGTTATACCACACAGAAGGACGTATATACATCGAGTATACTCACGGGTATGGTGATGAAAGACCACACCGCCTCTGTCATGTTCTGGAGACTCAGTGGCGTGTTGGGGTCGAGTGGTTCTCGAGCAAGGGTGAGCAAGGGTGTCGAGTCGTCTTCATCCTGGGGTCTGAGTCGACCCCCAGCTTCCCCACGCTTGACCCGACCCCCGGAGATCTTGCGCCCCGCCACCACAGGCGTGGAGGGAGAGCGGGTCATGCGGGTGTAGGAGTTCACCCTCTCTTGCACCGAGCCGACCATTCTCCTGGGACTCCCTCCTCCTCCTCCTCCTCCTCCGCTGGCTTCTATGGACGTCCCTCTCTCCCACCCGCGGGCGGCTGAGGCGCCCCTGACGCGCCCAACGCCACCGCCGTCTTCCACGCCCGCGCCCACGCCGGTGGGGACGCGGGCGCCGCTGAAGGGGCACGCCATCTCTCTCTCCCGGGTCGGATCACATGGTCTCCACCTTACTCCCGAGACCTGTCCTCCTCCTCTGGGTCCTTCAGCCACACCATTCTCCGGTGCGCAGGGTCTTCGAGTGACCTCACCTCACCTTCCACACCCCCCACCCCCGATGGGACAGGTCCCTGTGTGACCTGTGACCTGATGCGACAAGGTTAAGGAATTTTGAATGACCTGTGAACCTGGTGCGATAAGGTTAAGGGTTTCCTGAGTGACCTGTGACCTAGTACAATAAGAGTATAAGTCTCTGAAAGACGTGTGACCTGGTCTCACAAGATTACGGGTCCCCTGAATGACCTTTGACCTGGTGCAGACAAGAGTACAGGTCGCTGAATGACCTGCAGCATAATACAACAAGACCACAGAGAGAGAGTGTCTTCAGGTGAACACGAAGCTGATGAGGTCAACACGAACAATGGCTCTGCAGTGATCAGGGACGAAGTGTAGGAAGGACACAGGATCCTTAGGTGTCTGGCTCTGTTTACAGCCAACAGAGGCCCGTAACGGGTCCCAACCCTCTTTGTTTTTGGGGTGACAAGAGACCTTACGTAGCACCGTGTATAATATGGTCCGTGAGAAATGACAGACCTTGTGAAGCAAGGATTTAGATTCTTTAGCGAGTAAAGACCAAAATAAGGGAGAGGTACACAGGTCCCTTTGTGTGTGTGCGTGTGTGTGACGAAGGATTAATGCTACAGAAGCACAGATCAGTTGTGTGTGACCTGTGACCTGATGCAACGGAGGCAGAGGTCACTGAATGATGCCAAGTGTGACCTTAGCCAACGAGGGCACAAGTCCTCACGTGACCAGATTGACCTTTGGGGAGTCACTATACATGTCCTCAGGCAGACGGTCTGACTTGTGGCAAATTGGACATTAATCTGAGGTGACTTCGGTTTGTAGCCTGTTTCCCGAGGGAGGCAGGGAGCGCTTGTGGAATCAGAGGAGTCGTCGCCTCTCTGACGAGAATCCAAAGACCATTGTCGTCATCGTCATCATCTGGAAATCAAGACAACATATGTGAGACTTTATAGTTTGAATAGGAACCGTAGAATGCTAAGGGCATATTGGAGACGCGGAAGGAAAAAGGTGTTATGTGTTTACGAGAGTGAGAGGGTTCAGTACACTCTAACATGAAATGAACCAAGGTTTTCTATCTAAAGTGTCGTGATCTTGGAGGCGTTTTGAGAAGATAGAGAATGTTGGTAACGCAATGCAGGGATACCAGATGAGAGTTATGGGACATTTCGAGTGGAAGATCTTAAGGAAATAGTTATCAAGCATGGGGGGGATTTGTATAGTATACAGAGGGTTAGTTGTAGGTGTACGAGAAAGGGCAGTTAAGAGATGGAAAGACGAAGATGAGTCACTAATAACACAGAAAATGGTCTTGCATGTGCTTTATGTTCAGGGAAGGAGTGCGTGTGATTTGGAGGAGTATAAGATAAAGAAGCAGGAGATTAAGGAAAAGGCACGAGAGCTGAAAAAGAAGATGAGAGAGAGAGATGAGGAGAGATAGTTTCGGTTTTATACAAGGAACTGGATAATGTGAGTAGATCAAAAGATAGACAATGGGGTTTAAGGAGACGAGGGCGGATGTGGTATCAAACAGAGATGTGAAAATAAGATGGAATGAGCATTATGAAGGACTGTTGATTGTGTCAGATGAGTGGGTGGCGGATGCGGTGGGACCGGAACGAAATGGGATGTGGAACACGAGAGCCATGGCAAATATTACGATGGTGAAAAGAGATAAGGTTATGAAAACCTTACGTAAGATGAATCGGGTTGTTATGATGAGGAGGATAATGATGCTGTTGTGTAGTTAACAAGGTTGTTTGACTTGTTGAATGGCCCAGAGTAAAGCGTCTGAGGACTGGCGGAGTGTTCTTGTAGTGTCCTTGTGTAGAGACACAAAGGGGACAATGACAGTTTCAGTTAAATACTCCTGGAAACGTTTATAGGAAAGAAGTGACTAAAAGGCTCATATTGTGAACGAAACAGCTGACTTGGGGTAGGGGGGAAGACAACGTGATCTCAGGAATGGTTCAGGGTGTTTAGACCAGCTTCCTGCTCTGACGAATTTACATTTGAAATCCTTTGAGGAATAATAAGGACTTGTGTGTATGTGTGTGTGTGTGTGTGACATTTGTGGATAGGGAGAGAACATGCGATGGTACTGAGAGCCTCACATTTTGGAATATGCCCCTTATGTCTTGGGTAAGCGGGACTTCGCTGAGAGCAGTGAAGAGTTTTTCCTTTTCTTTGTTGGGAAAGTAGAACATGTGGGCGAATACAAAGGGAGGAAGGGGGATGGTTTCCGCTTTAGGATAGGTTTGTGTCAAGGACGTGTGATGTCCCCATGTATGGCTATCTATATTCTATCTAAGGATGGAATGGTGAGGGAGGGAAATACGAGAGGGTCATAGAGAAAGAGAAGTCTGCATCACACGGTTATAATGGCAGAAGTCAGAGAGAGAGAGAGAGAGAGAGAGAGAGAGAGAGAGAGAGAGAGAGAGAGAGAGAGAGAGAGAGAGAGAGAGAGAGAGAGAGAGAGAGAGAGAGAGAGAGGAGTGAGGGGGTGACCTGATCACAATCTTTAAGTTTTCGAAACCGATCGATGACATGAACAGCGAACAGTTCTTCGAGAGTACATATGTAGGGATAGAACAACCAAAGAACATAACGCGAAATCAAGCAAGAAACGCGTTAACATAAGATGTAAATAAGTACTTTTATATTGTATAAAAATGGTGGATGAGAGGAAGAGAATGACAGAGGACATGGTTAATACAGACGGCAAACATCAGTAGATTTAAGAAGTTATATGAAAGTAGAGAATGTTTAAGATATGGGAACCCACGAGTGTAAAACTCCCTCCCCGTACAGTACAAACAGATAATTACAAGCAGGTGATTACAAATAGGCAATTACAGACAGGTAATTACAAATGAGTAATTATCCAAGGGATCCTACAGCGTTCAGGACTGCGCCATGTTCAGTAGCAGGGACAGGGTGGCCTCCCTTGAAGCAAAAAGCTCTTTGACTGTGTCTCGTCAACTCACAATGATACAACCTCGCAAAAGAAAAGAAAAGAAAAAAAAAAAGGGTGACTTTAACCCGAAATGGAACCTCAGGTCGGCAGGAATCCGGTAACACCTGTATACGAATCCGGTAACACCTGTATACGAATCCGGTAACACCTGTATACGAATTCGTTAACACCTGTATACTCGTGTGTGTGTATGTGTGTGAATCCGTTAACACCTGCATACTCGTGTGTGTGTGTGTGTGTGTGTGTGTGTGTGTGTGTGTGTACCCACCTCTCCTCTGGTGTCATTTCAACGAGAGTTCAGAAATAAGGTCATGACCTGACGGTGGCAGTAGATAACAACATCACGACGCGTAACTTGACTGTGTCACACTTCACAACGACCTCCTCCTCCTCCCTTCCCCACACCACCACCCCACCTCTCTCTCTCTCTCTCTCTCTCTCTCTCTCTCTCTCTCTCTCTCTCTCTCTCTCTCTCTCCACTCATCACCATCACCTCCTCCCCCTCAACCTCCTTCCTCCTGGAATATGTTTACCTTGAGAGTAAATTTCGCTGCGTGATTAAGTTTTCCTCCGGCTCACTGCATCTGGGGCTTCCATTTTCGTCGCGCGCGCGCGTGTGTGTGTGTGTGTGTGTTTCACTGTAAGTTGTTTAAGTGTTTGTATATGTGTTTATATAGCTGACTGGCTGTTTCTTCGTGTCTGTTTACGTATATATATATATGTTTGTGTGTCTTTCTCTCTCGGTATGTGTATATATCTTCGAGTGCGTGTTTGAATGTGTGTGGATGTGTATTGTGATAGTCGGCCCACAGTCAACGCAGCTGTTCATCCACCCAAGGGGGTTCGTCGATAAATTAGGTACCTGGCTCTGGCCAGGGGTGTTTATATATATAAATATTTTCACCATTCCGACCGCAAATGCTAAACCTGAATATGAATAGAGGTGGTTTATGAATATCAATGTTTTATCAATTTCGCACACCTTCATAAGAGGCTCACAAATTGGAACACACGCATATAATTTCTTACAGAAAGCGGAGCTGAAAATTGCATTTCATCAGAAATCAAGATTGGCGATATGTTAAAAGCAAAATAGACAAGAAGGCCCCGTCCAAAAAAAACAGAGCATAGTATACGAAATACCGGGTAGCGGATGTCCCCCTCGTTTGTTATGCTGAGTCGGGACGTGGCTTGCATAAAGAAAATGTGTGAACACTGAGTAGCCACGTAACTCGCTTGTCCAACACAAAAATGAATGTGGACGTTGCCCAAATGGCAAGAAGCCAGAATAATCCACAAAGTCTTTGGACAAGAGGATGAGAGAAGCAACTGAAGCTACGTATATATATATATATATAGATGACAAGCAATACTGTCATAAGAATGATCGCGAAGGATTCCTTTCCTTGTTAAAAGCGATGGGGGAAACAGGTGGTGACGTCGTCGAAGGAGGCGGAGCCAGCAGTCGACACCAGCCAATCAGGATGGGAAGACAGACGCCCTGGCAAAACAGAAGTTTTGTTGTCTCTTTAAACAATGTAATTTCTCCTCTCGCGTTGTTAGTCTGTGTCAACAACGACTTAAGTCGAAATGTAAAAGGATAAAACTTTAGCTCTAGCTTGTGTTTTATATACGTATATATCATACAAACCTCCCACAGCCAGGATCGAACCCGGGACTCCTGTGCAACAGACGGGATCGCCACCGCTGGGCTATGATCGCCCTTACAGAGAAATGACTATTCGAATGCCAGCGGTAGCACTCCCGCCTGTTGCACAGGGGGCCCGGGTTCGATCTTGGCTGTTGGAGGTTTGTGTGTTCTATGAAGGTGCGCGTTCATATGCACTTTGTTCGTATATATATATATATATATATATATATATATATATATATATATATATATAGCCATATAGTGTTTCTGTTTATTTGTTTGTGTAATCTATGACATTACGTGTTCAGTTGTTTATTGCCATTTCTATGCATGCTCTGGGGTCATGTTTGTGTATATGTCTCAAGTTTTTTTGCAAATTGTATTTGTCTGGCTACATCCGTGGCTGCTGAGGGTAGAAGGCTGCGGAAGCCAGAGATGAAAAGCAGGGAATGCAACGGTCAGTCAAAATATAACGAAACATCTACGTCATACGTACTAATATGTGTTGTGAGACCTGGATTGATTCTGTGCCAGTTTTTCTTTTTTTGACCCCTTGACCTACTTTTGACCTTTGACACGTTAGCTGGTACGTTTATCCTCATATTTCATCTGGTGTTGGATGGTGACCTCTTTCGAACTTTGAACTGTGCTGACCTTTTTTTTTTAGCGTGCTGACGAGTGGTACATGGTGGCTGGTGGCTTTTGACCCGTGTGTACCTTCGACTAGCATTGATTTCGCACTTGTATTGACCTATTGTCTTTGCCAACGTACAACCTGTAGTGATCTGGTATTCTGTGTCAATTCTGTTTCGCTTTTTTGACCACCCCCTTCCCCTCCAGGATCTGTAATGTGACCCGTTCAATAAAATTTTCTTCAACTGTGACTTTTGGAACTTTGACATTCTGTGTTGATGTGTGACCTCTCACGCCCTCTTATTTGTGCCTGTTCGTTAATGGTTCTGATCACTGATAACTACTGAATGACCCTGTAGCCTAGGAAACTACTGTACTCTTGGGCCTTCGTCTTACATTGACCTCTAACCTCTGTTGACCCAGACAGTCGTATATACTCGCCTCTGACCTATATCATGAATTAGATTATATCTGTTCCATCACTTATTACTTTTAACCTCTGATGACCTTTGACCCGTGTGCAATTAACATTAACTGTGAGATTTGTCCTGTAAATTTCTGAGGAAAAAAGAAAAATAATTTTTATATGCAAACATGACTGTCCTGTCAGCCACACACGACACGAATGGAGATACACACCAGAGGATGATGAAGCTTGGAGACCAGCGGTAAGCCAGGAGATCAGCTACAACCCAGGAGACCAGAGATAGGCCAGGAGACCAGCGATAGGCCAGGAGACCAGAGATAGGCCAGGAGACCAGCAATAAGCCAGGAGACCAGTTGTAAGCCAGGAGATCAGAGATAGGCCAGGAGACCAGCGATAGGTCAAGAGACCAGAGATAGGCCAGGAGACCAGAGATAGGCCAGGAGACCAGCGATAAGCCAGGAGACCAGCGATAAGCCAGGAGACCAGCGATAAGCCAGGAGACCAGCGATAGGCCAGGAGACCAGCGATTAGCCAGGATATCAGCGATAGGAAACCAGCGATAGGCCACTAACCAATTCTCAAGCTTCCCCACGTAGATATAATGGTCGTAAGGAGATCGTAACTAGAGCAGTAGGTGGGTTAGGTGGGTAGATCAGCTACACTCCACCCTCAGCGTTGTAGGTGGGTAGGACCCACTTTATACACCATCAGAGCATTAGGTGGGTAGGTGGGCTTAGGTGAACTTCCTACACCACCTGAACAGTACTGTTAGGTGGGTTAGATCAATGAACCTACCATTAACCCATCTTTTCCCCCTCCTCCTTCCCCACTGACTAACGCCCTACATTTGATAAAAATAAGTCTCAGTTTATCATAATTAGATACTTTGAAGTTAAATAAATCATACAGTAATGGCCACACTGAAAAAAAAAATACACACACACACACACACACACACACACACACACACACACACACATGTTATGTATCAAATAGATTGTCCCATATTTCTTAAACGTGAAGATTTATTCATATTTCTTCATATTTATGAGTGTAACTTCTAACACTAACATGACACCTATTTAAAATCAGGGGGACATATACACACACCCCCTCCCCTCACGTACCACTGTGGAAAACGTACCATCTAAACTGCTCTTGCGAACCATCAAGGATTCATTCACCTACCCTTTCGTACCACTGTGGTAAACGTACCATCAAGGGTTCATTCACGTACCCTTTCGTACCACTGTGGTAAACGTACCATCAATGGTTCATTCACGTACCCTTTCGTACCACTGTGGTAAACGTACCATCAAGGGTTCATTCACGTACCCTTTCGTACCACTGTGGTAAACGTACCATCAAGGGTTCATTCACCTACCCTTTCGTATCACTATGGTAAACGTACCATCAAGGGTTCATTCACGTACCCTTTCGTATCACTGTGGTAAACGTACCATCAAGGGTTCATTCACGTACCCTTTCGTACCACTGTGGTAAACGTACCATCAAGGGTTCATTCACGTACCCTTTCGTACCACTGTGGTAAACGTACCATCAAGGGTTCATTCACCTCCCAACCTTTCGTACCACTGTGGTACACGTACCATCAAGGGTTCATTCACGTACCCTTTCGTATCACTGTGGTAAACGTACCATCAAGGGTTCATTCACCTCCCAACCTTTCGTATCACTGTGGTAAACGTACCATCAAGGGTTCATTCACCTATCCTTTCGTATCACTATGGTAAACGTACCATCAATGGTTCATTCACCTCCCAACCTTTCGTACCACTGTGGTAAACGTACCATCAAGGGTTCATTCACCTCCCAACCTTTCGTACCACTGTGGTACACGTACCATCTGGACTGCTGTGGCGTACCATCAGGGGTACACGGACCATCAAGACGGCTTCCGCGCACCACTCGCTAACTCGCTGGGCAGAAAGAGGCCTGTCACACCCCACGGCCATGAACATATACAAAGTAAATAACAATGATCCAGTTCTTTGAAGTTTGATACACCAATTTCTCCTCATCTTTAACTCTGATAAAAGCCTCATATCAAATAATGGATAGTTAAATAACGGATAGTTAATGCCCTCCTTCCTTCGACAACACCTTTTATTAAAACAAGAAGACATAAACTATTTATCCAATTATATAAATAAGACACACAAGTTGGCTCAGCCATTTATAGATATTAGCAATGTCTTGGATGCCAGTGTGTTGACGAAAGGTCGACATGAAACTTTAATTGAGTTGTTAAGCTGTTCGCGAAACCAGGGTTAGTCCTTGTTACGTAAAAAAAACTTCAGCGGTGGAATAGAGGATTGCAAATTGAAATTGATGCTGAACGTATGAAGAAAAATGAATTATATACGTAATTTCTTTCCTATGTTGTGATTGTAACAACGTAACATAATAGGTTTATCATTATAGTACAATACTTCGGTGTACAAGATACATTATGATGGTATATATCAGATATACCAGTATACCAGATACAGTATACTAGTATACCAGATACAGTAACCAGTATACCAGATACAATATACTAGTATACCAGAGCTGGTATACGCCTTGTTGGTAGACTCTGTACATATCCTAAAAATGGTGGCAGAACTTTTATACATAGCTGGTGTCAGGATCAGACATTAAGCTTCCAACACTAGGGGGTGGATGAACAGCTGGGTTGACTGTGGACCTACAACCGCGACTAGGATTCGAACCCATGCACTTCCCGTTACCCTAGACTGCCCGTGGATGCGTCATGGTCAGGAACGCCCAACGACCCTGGAGAGAGAGAGAGAGAGAGAGAGAGAGAGAGAGAGAGAGAGAGAGAGAGAGAGAGAGAGAGAGAGAGAGAGAGAGAGAGAAAGAGAGAGAGAGAGAGTTTATTTGGAATGTTGCCCAGCTCGAATGGGGAGCGCCCCGGGTGACTCGGTGAGTGACAGGTGACTGACTGGCCACGAGAGAGGAGTCTCTCTCTCTCTCTCTCTCTCTCTCTCTCTCTCTCTCTCTCTCTCTCTCTCTCTCTCTCTCTCTCTCTCTCCTTGCACTCACATTGTTGATGCTCACGCTGGAAGTGTGGTGTGGCCGTGGTATGTAACAACACCCCCCCCTCCCATCCCACCCCCCACCCCCTCTCACCAACCACCCACTAAACCCCTACACAACCCCCCCCCACACACAACAACCCCCCTACACACACACACACACACACACACACACACACACCCCTATTGAGTACGACTTTACGTCTCTTGGGTATGTGACGTGTTTTTGGTTTTACCTGACCCTTACTTGATGAAGGGCTCTGGTTGAAAGGTCAAGGGCATCGTAGCCAAGGGTCGTAGTGAAAGGTCGTGCTGTATGGTGTTTATTGTCCACTGAATCCAACATACATACATACATACATACATACATACGTACATACATACATACATACATACATACCTACATACATACATAATACATACATACATACATATATACATACATACATACATAAATACATACATACCTACATACGTACGTCCATACATATGTACATACACATACATACATACATACATACATACATACATACATACATACATACATACATACATACATACATACATAGATACATACATACATACAGGCATACATACATTATTCGGTGGTGTGGCCTTCCGCGTCCAATGTCGAACAGACAACAAACACAGGGTCACAGTCCAATCACATACCTGGTCTTCATAGATTTGCTTATACCTAAGATAGACGACTGCCAAAATGTATATACTTTCAGTTATTCTCAATACTTCATCATTCCACTCTACATAAACATTCAGTTATTCTCAGCACTTCATCATTCCACTCTACATAAACATTCAGTTATTCTCAATACTTCATCATTCCACTCTACATAAACATTCAGTTATTCTCAGCACTTCATCATTCCACTCTACATAAACATTCAGTTATTCTCAATACTTCATCATTCCACTCTATACAAACATTCAGTTATTCTCAATACTTCATCATTCCACTTTATATAAACATTCAGTTATTCTCAATACTTCATCATTCCACTCTATACAAACATTTCCTCGACACAGTTTTGAGCAAGATATGAACGTATAATATGTAGACTACAAATAGAATCAATAAACAGATATAGTAGTAGAATTAAGTATATCATATACCTCTGACGTTGTGGAATAATGATATGCCTCATACAAACATGAATCTTTCTCACCCGTTTTCTCTAGTATATCTCATACAAATCTATTCTCGTCATACCTTAGGGATATATGGAGAAAATCCTTCCCCCAGGCTATATAACAGTGTGAGGAGGTTTGCTCAGAACCAGTCTTTATGAAGTGTGAGGGAGGGAGGGAGAGAGTTCCTCTGTGTGTGTGTGTGTGTGTGTGTGTGTGTGTGTGTGTGTGTGTGTGTGTGTGTGTGTGTGTGTGTGTGTGTAACTTCGATAAACATAAACAAGATTAAGAGACGGGGCAACACGAGTGTCATCCTCTCCCTCCCTCACAACACTGAGAAAACAATAGCACAAACACACACGACTTCGACAGACGACTGTCCTTGCTAGACTTCAGCTAAGGTCATGAGGGAAGAAGCGCTTACTTTTCATGTGCTTTTACATCCCATTCTCAATCTACTTACTAACCAACATGACGTGGGGAGAGCATACCCTAACATATCCTCAACATATGCTAGACACATGGAATACATGATGACGATGTGGTTGGGACATTGCCATACAGTAGGAGCTGGGTTCGAATCCTTAGGACCCAGAGGTAAATCACCAACATGACCTGATGTCTTCAAACCACATCCGGGTCGAAATGTGGTGTTTCTCCAAACTGAGCAGAGGGGAAAACAAGTGATATTTAGAAAATGTGGGATAGACTATGCTTTAGTACAACTGAATTGGACGAATCCAGTAAGAGTTTATGTTCAGTACGAGAAAGAGAACGAATATGGAAATGGAGGTGAGGGAAGAGAGAGAGAGAGAGAGAGAGAGAGAGAGAGAGAGAGAGAGAGAGAGAGAGAGAGAGAGAGAGAGAGAGAGAGAGAGAGAGAGAGAGAGAGAGAGAGAGAGAGAGAGAGAGAGGTATTGGAAGATATTGAATCTGGTAGTCCAATGTACTGCCAAATATTGGAAGATATTGCTGGTCGAGGAGGGTGGGAGGGAGGAGGAGGAGGAGGAAGATGGAAGGAGAGCCTAGAC